>NC_137908.1:15073481-15347614 GCF_963457725.1 Sprattus sprattus | reverse complement strand
TGGCTCGAGAAACCATCCGTAATGAGTTCTGGGGCCTTGGACAAGGTTACTGCCAATGGACATAAGTGTGTCATTACATTACAGGTCCATTTTCAGCTGTGTGTGTGTGTGTGTGTGTGTGTGCGTGCGCGTTCGCTTGCGTGTGTGTGTGTGTGTGTGTGTGTGTGTGTATAGCTGTTTCTCCCATGCACCTGATGAGCTGTGAGACTTGTGTGTTGTGTTGATTTGTTTGCGCGTTATCCGAATTGATCTGCTTCTCTGTCGAACAGCTGGGCTGCCGGAACTTTGGCCGCCTTTCAAACCATTTGTGAAGCTCCTGTACTGCATCATGATTTTTCCAAGTCCACCTCTCTCTTTCTCTCTCTCTCTCTCGTTCTCTTTCTCTCTCTCACCCTCTCTCTCTTTTTTCTCTCACTCTAAGCTCTCTTGCACTTGTTTGCACTCACCCCTCATCAGGTCGTCTCATCTCTCTCTCTTTCCCTCCCTTCCTCTCTCTTTCTCTCTCTCTCCCCTACCCCTTTTCTCTTTGAGGTATTAGAAGAGAGTTTCTCATCGCCTGCTCTCTGCCCGAGCTCAGGGTGCTGCAGATGGATCAACTGTTCCTAATCAATTACAAGAGGCATTTGCCAGCAGCCTGGGCGTGGGTTCCGCTTCCTACCCATCCTTCCTCTCTATAGATCTGTGCGCCGTGGACAGTGAGCATCGACTTTCGCTTCCGGTTTGTTTGTTTGTTCCTCCCTGACGTGTTTGGGAGAAAAACACACAAAGACACATACGCTGCACACCGGCGCGCCATCCGAGCCTATCGACCGTCCGCCCTTCGTGGTAGATCACTCCCGATAAAAATGTCACGGCCGGCTCCGAAGCGCGAGGATTTAGTCGACATGAAAGGGGTTTGATTGAAATAATCCCTGATACTGCCTATCAGAGCGGCCTACCCTCCAACAGACGGTCTTATCACCCTGTCTGCAGGACGCATTCGCCTTTCCCGCAGACCAAAACAAAGGGGGAGAGGGATTAACCATGGGGCTTTAAATATCTGGTGAACGCAAATATAATAGGCTTGTGGACGAACATAAGTTTGTAGTGTTTTTTTTCTCTCCTCCCCCCACCACCCTAACGCCCTCCCCTCTGTTGGCCATTGGGATTAGCTTTCTGGATTTTGTGCACAGCGCCTAGTTGAAGACACACACACAAATAAAGCTGGCTTATCTGCAGGTCTTGAAAATAAATAAATAAGATCCCCCTGTCTGTAACCACAAAAATCTTGATAACGCCACAAATCAGCTTAGGCCCGCTACTCCCCCCCCCTCCAACAAACACACACACACTTAAGTTTATCCCTCTCGTGTCCTGGATGTGCAGGGATGGCTTAAGCCTGTTTGTTTTTGTTTTGTTTGGTCTTATTCTCTCCCTCTCTCTAACCGTGGTTCAGGAAGTCACTGAGGGGCCCCCTGCAATGAAAGGGATGCTCAGACTGCGATTCCTCTTACTGCGTGCAGGTTTGTTCCCGTGACAAAGCCTCCTTTTGATTACCTCCGTGTCCTTTCCTGGGGGCTCAAGTGTAGGTCTGAGGTATGGGTACTCCCTTTTTCTTCATGCCATTTGAAAGCACAGGGGGAAACTCATTGGTGCGTTCACATGCTCAACGGCCCACTCTTTCTTTTCCGCATTCTTCTCAGAGACACAAAAGGGGGGATGATGAATGCCTTGCTCTTACAGAGGAGGAGTTAAAAAAGAAAGTATGAAATATCGTGTTGTCATTGCCCCTAGGCTTTGACTTGAAGGCATCCATAACCGGCGGGTTATTTATGCAGAGTTCCAGGAGGCATCCAGTGTCTTCTGCAGTGTTCACAGTTTTCCTTAGAGATATATTATCTAAACAGCTACCACCACATAGAGATACATGCACACAGCTGTATCACATCACAGCTAATCCAACAACTTCAGCCACCTTTCCCTATGACCAGCCATTCTCACATAGATTGTCACATACAAAATGTTAGTTGTAGTGACATGGATTTTCTGACAAATTTCAGCGACATTATTTAAGAGAATATCCAAAAAACCTGTGGTGCATCATATTCGAAAAAAGTAATCATGTTTGAACGTTTGCATCTAAAGGTAGGTTTCCATTGCAAGCGAAATTCATTTCGCTCTCATTGGGGCTGAATGGGAGGCGAAATTTGAGGCGGGCGAATTTTGGCAGGCGAATCCAAGTTGGCAAATCTTTAACTTTATGCAAATGAGAACTACCCGAGAGCCAATCAGTTTGGCGTGTGTATGACTTGGAAGCATAAGTTGTTCACAGGGGCGGGAGTAATCAAAAAAATATCAAAATAAAAAAAACAAGATGGCGGAGCCTCGGGAGTCTGTTACTGGGAAATATTTGATTTCAATAAAGTTGTCTACACCACTTTTTTATGTCTACATCGACTTGGTTTGTTGTTAATATGCTACACAAATGCTGTCAGGGCAAACAGAATAGTGTAGGTCTTAACTTAAGCTATTAGCTTCCTAGCCGCCGGCACCTGCACCTTGCTTCTTGACAGCCAAACATGATTTTTCTGACCACGCCCCAGTGGCGAAATTTCCCCTGGCAAAATGTGCGTGGGAATATGCTGTGTGGAAACCTACCATAACACTGTGAGAATTTCTAGACAAAGTTACCTTACATTGTAAAAACATTTCCTGTTAGTTGGGTAATGAAATGCCACTAAGAGTGTAAGGCTATACGTATATGCAAACTGGCTAACTTGCTAGCAGTGCCGCTTATTCACCTCCCACCCCTAATCAGAGGCCAGGAGGAGTTGGGATTTCGACTGCCTCCTCTCACGCGCCTCAGGCCTGATGGCAGCTGGACAGCTCAGTTCCTTCCTGCCAGCGCAGCAGCTCTGGCGGTTATGCTGCCTGACAGCACACGCTGTAACAGACTGAGAAGTGCTCTCTGAAGATGTTCTCTCTCAGAATACCCGCAGGCTAGGGGAATTTGACAGGTCTGCACCAAGACATTTATTCTGAAGCAGCGCATGCTGCAGGAGTTGGATATCTGGCATTATCATGGTGTATCTGAGGATGTGTGTGTGTGTGTGTGTGTGTGTGTGTGTGTGTGTGTGTGTGTGTGTGTATGTGTGTGTGTGTGTGTGTGTGTGTGTATGTGTGTGTGTGTGTGTGTGTGTGTGTTAGAGAGAGTACTCTACAGTTGCGACAGACACACTTGGTCACTTCTGTGTTTTATGGCTTTCTATTCCTATGCGATTTGTTACTGCTGTGTCACATAGGGTTCAAAGCCATTGGATACAGAGTGGATATTCACCAGAACGAGGGCAGTTCTATCATAAAGTGTGAGACACATGAACAAAGGTATATTGGCTGATGTTATTCAAACACCACATACTCATCTTTTTCCGACCAACATCCGGAGATTTATTTTTGGTCAGGTTGTAAAATGGAGGCGGTTTCAGCAGTGGCTATTTTAAAATCAGTCACCACTTCTTTGAGGCTTCCCCCTGGGAAATGTCCCAGAGCATCAGATATAACACATTCCTGGCAAGTATGTTAAGAATGACGGTGTGGATTTGGTAGCTCCCAGCCGAAGTGGCCACTTTGCAGTGGAGGCTATTTGAAGCTTTGGGACTGTGGCCATGCTTTTAAAGCAGCTGGCACAGAGATAGTTTCTCAGAAAAGCCATTGCTTTCTCTCTAGGGTGTGTGTGTGTGTGCGGTGTGGAGGGGGGGGGGTTGTGGGGGTGGTAGCAGGGATCCTCCGAACAAGATTACCCACAACAATCGGTTCCCTAGAGTCACAAGGAGAGAAACACTCACCTTAATATACTCACACACTCTCTACATTATCTCTCGCTCTCCCCTTGTTTTTCCACACATGCACAAAATCTCTCCATCTCAAACACACACAAACATACACACAAACACACACATACCCTGAGGTTCGGGGGCAGCTCTGCAGCAGGGAAGGTGGTGCAGAAGGTAATTGTCGCTGTGCCCAGACTCCCTGTTTCTCCCCACCTCAAAGAGAGCAGCTGCTGACTCAAGCAGTGTTGCCCGTAATGAAGCCTGAACTATTTATCACCTCTCTCTCCCTCTCACTCTCTCTCTCTCTCTCTCCCCTCTCTCTCTCTCTCTCTCTCTCTTCTTCTCTCCCTCTCTCTCTCTGCCCCGCTCTCTTAATTAGGCTCATTTGGAGTAAAAACTGACAAATGCCTGAAATGCCAGCATCTCATTCGGCACCAGGCGACGGGTGTTTCTCTTCCGGTAATTGTGTGGCCTGTGAGTGACAGAGACTTTGGTCCCCTCGGAGGGGGGACTTGGTGCACAGACCCGGAGAGGTGATCTGATGTGACTGTGAGGGAAATAAATAAAAGGAGCTGGCGGATCCTGGAAACCCCAGGTGCATTTGGAGACAGGCAGACATCTGTGGCTACATTGTGCAGTGTTGGGGTCAGCAGCTCTTTTGTCAAATGGTGTGTGTAAAGCTGTCAGCATAGTGTGTGTGTTTGTGTGTGTGTGTGTGTGTGTGTGTGTGTGTGTGTGTGTGTGTGTGTGTCCTTCAGGAGATAATGATTAACAAGAGACCAAAGAAAACTCTGTACCCCCACTCCATTTTCTCTCGCTCGTTCTCTTGAGCAACTCCACATTGTCACAGGGGAGATGTCGACACCAGCAACCACGTCTTTGGTGAAAACAGTCATTAGAGTCTATGTAATGACCTCTACCGCACACACACACACACACCACACACACACACACACACACACACACACACACACACACACACACACACACACACACACACACACACACACATCTTAACGGTCTCTCTCTCAACCTTGAAATCTGAAAGACTCCTTAAGATGGATACGCTCACTTTAAGCAAGGCTACATTCACTGCTCCCACATTAATGTTCAAGCTCTTCACCACCCAACCATTTCCAGACTGATAGCTTGGCTCAGTGGCTCTATTAGATCCAGGCTGCATATGTATTGTGGCATGACAATAATGTAAGGGCATTTTGGGAGTCACTCTGGCCACTAACCACTCATGAGAGTTGGGCCTCATTTCTTTTTCTCAGACTATCTGTCTGGCAGTGGAGACCTATTTCCACTTCATCACAAGGGCTTTTGACCTCACTGAATGTTCTTCGTCCCCCCACCCCCCCGATAAACCTAAGAGGCAGTGAGATCTCAGTGAGCATATCTCCAGGTAACACGTGTCCCCCAAGCCCCAACATCTAGGACATTTGCAGACACTGACCTGGTTTCCTGCATGGATATCCTAGTACCTTGAAGGCAGTCCTTTTAAAAAAAAAAAGGAAAACGCTTCTTTCTCCACCTTTAAAAGATAAAATAAAAAAGAGAAGCATGAAAGCTCCTTTACCGGCTGTTTTTTTCGCCGGCTGTGTAGGGGGTCAGCTCTGGTTAGGCTCAATGCCTGTGTGAAGAGTTTTAAAAACGTGCCTGTGCTGAAAAAGTGGTCATGCCAGCAGGTGCAAATCACTTAAAATGTGCAGTAAACCAGAGTACACAGGCAGGGCTGGGGTTCTTTGAGTGGACTGTGAGCAGACATCATATTGCTGCGAATACCGTCGGTGAAGCTGGTGAGGAATGTTCCGCTGCCCAATCTCCCACACACAGACACCAACTACACCCCCATCCCTGTCCCCAGCTCCCTAACCACCCCCACCCCCTCCCCATGCCCGAGGAAGCCAAGTGTACACGAGAGACACATTCTAACATGGGGTGCACAGACGTACAAGTGCTATCAAAACCGTTTCGCCATGCACATCATGCATAATACATGGACAAGCAGAGCCACTCGTGCTCACACATATTCACACTTCTGCAGTCATATACCCTCGTTCCTTCGGGGGTCTGTGTGTATGTATGTGTGTGTGTGTGTGTGGAGGGGGTGGTGGTGGTGGCTTAAGAACTCTTCTCTTTTTTTTTCAAAATCTCATTTCCCCCAAGTGTATCACCACTTGAGTTAATTGTAGGGTATGGTGGAAATGATAGCAGCAGTGCTCCACAGCTCATCAGCTCTAGGCCGGAGCCCAGCTGAATGCACTCCGCCCCTTAATCTCCTTACTGCAGCGCACCAGCAGCAGCCAGACCTGCACCCACTGCTCGCGACACGGACACAAGTGTTGGGAAGCAGGTCTTTTTTTGTTCAGGGCTTAGTGTGCACGGTCTTACACGCTGTATTAATGTTGCAGGTTTGAAATGAGGTGTGCAGTGTGGCGCTGCACTGTGTGGAAACGTGCCTGTAATAGCAATAGATCAGGAATACCACCTTTTTTCTCTGAGAAAATATTGACCCCTCATGACTGTTGAATGATTGAAAATGAAATGTATTTTCAAAGTGGTTGTCAAATATTCATTCCTATTCTCTCTCTCTCTTTTTTTTCTCGTTCTCTCTCTCACTCTCTCCAGATTATTGGATGCCCAGTCAGGTAGGCAATGCCCTGGTTCACTTTTGCCTGCTTCTGTAGTCTTCACGGTCTTTGCAAGCCGAAGAAAAAGAAGAAAAATAAGGACGAAGTGGAGGAGGAGGAGGAGGGAGGAAAGCGCCTGCAGGACCAGGAGACAGAGGTGTGATGGGCTGGAACTGCCCCGAGGGGGTGGGGGTTGGTATAAGCTCTGTGTCTCACTCTCCCTGACTCTCCTTTATCCCCTTAACTCAGTCCAAATGCCATGAGTTCAGTTCCAAGGAGTGTGTAAGAGAGAGTGTGTGTGTCTGTTTGTCTGTGTGTGTGTGTGTGTGTGTGTGTGTGTGTGTGTGTGTGTCTGAGAGTGTGTGAGTGTGTGTGTGCGTGCGTGATAAAAAAACAAATTGTGTGAATCACTTTGGGTTGAAGCTTCCAGAAAGGGAGTAGAAATGCTAATGCTGTGCTGTGTAGTGAGCCCAGATAACAGCAGACTGCTGGACTCACACAGAGGGTTCATAGCCTCACTGCCCCAGCACAGATCACCTCACAGTGGTCGCCCAGCATGTATGCTGTGGATAGGCCAGAACAGGTACTCATTTTGGGAATGCATTTCAATGAGTCATTCACTCATGAACAGGCCCTTAATAGGACACCAGACACATTACTGTTGGTAGTGGTGGTTCTGCTGGTGGTGGGGATCATTCTAGCGGTCTGTTCCACAAGGATGTGCGACTTGATTAAATGAGGGGGGCTATGCCAGTAGTCTTTTAGATGGCCCAGAATTGTCAGCCACTGATGTTGGAAAATCGACATTAGTCCGACGGATTGAGTTCAATGGGTCTATATCTCTCAGCTCTTCTATTAGTGGAATAGAATTATGCCCTTCGAGGTCTCAAATAGCTCTTGTGCACAAGTGGTCCCAGTCCTGCTGCCGAGGGATGGAAAACTTTTGGAGCAGAAGTGATTAATGCAATGAGCACCACCTGTCGCACTAAGAGCTTCATCAGGTCAGTGAGCACGGGGTGAGAGCTGACCGGAGGTTTGGATCCCAGACGGTCTACTTGTGGTCTCAGAGATGAAATGTTTCTCTCCCTCTCTCTCACTCTCACTCACTCTCTCTATCTCTCTCTCTCCCTCTCTCTCTCTCTCTCTCCCTCTCTCTCTCTCTCTCTCACTCACTCACTCTCTCTCTCTCTCTCGTTCAATCTCTCCCACTCACTCTCTCTTTCACTCTCTCCTTCACCCCCTCCCTAAGCAGAGATTGTTTTCTGATTGCTGAAGAGGTAATCAAAGCCTGAGGGGAGGGGAAAGTGCACTTCTGGAAAATGCCATCACTACTGCTGGGAAAATAAGAGAGATGGCTTCCATCTGTCTTGACAAAATTACACTTCAGATTTAGGCCTGAGGTGAGTTTCACCTGTCTTCCCCTCAATTACTGTGCGGACATTTAAGGAGAAAAAGGAGTTAGCAAGAATTTGAATGAGGTGTCTGGATCTTTGTTGTCTCGGGCATTCCATCAAACACCAAACCGCCAACCCATCCAAGAGCCTAACTGGCTCTTTCGTGAAGAAATGGTTTGTGTAATAGACAAATATTGAATCATTGGTTCTTCTCTACTCTTTTGCCAATCCTATTTAGAAAGTGGAAGTGGCTGAGATTATGAAATATTTGCCATTATGACAGCTTGCTATTTGCAGTCTGGAAATAGAAAATGTCTCAATATTCTCCAGAAAAACCTAGTGAAACCTTTTAAACTAGGACAATTGTAACTTCAGTGATAGTCAATGAAACATATCATTAATTTCCTATTCAGATTAATTCTTAAGTGAGATTACATAGGAACACTAAACATTTCACTGAGAACTGGCAGGCATGATAACGTTATTCATTATCCAGTTAACTGGGGTAATAGCCATGGAGTCACATAATCGCTGACAGGCATGGTTGTAATCAATCTCAAGTCTAACAATCCAACTTCCTTGAGAGTTTCTTCTCCTTAAAGGTCTCTGCCTCGTTTTGGACCTTGCATCTCTTGAAGACAGAGGTGGTGGTCAGGGGTACCTGTCCCTGCTCGGCTTTGAGAAAGTCTGTTGAGGTTAATTACAGAAGCAGCGGCTCGCCAACTGATGGCCAATCAAGCTATGGAACAATGAGTCACCATGGACAACATGAGATGGAGCTGGTGCTATAGCTGGGGTTGCCATGGGGATACAGCGGGCTCTGAGTGATGACCCCCAAGTCTTGTCTTCCTTCGACTAAATTGGCACATCCATCCTGTGTGACAGTCCCTTTGAAATGTAGCCATCACGGCCAGAATCAGTCAGCGGGTTACATCTTGCCCTGTCAAGTCTGTAGGGGGATCAAAGCCAAATGTGTGCAGCGGTGATGGTGCCACTTATTTAATGCCCCAGTTTAAGCCTTCAGTAGTTTCCCTGTGTCCTGTCATAACATCCAGAAGTTTCTCCCTTCCCCGGATATGTAGTGCAGAGACACATTAATTTGTTTGGAAGGCTCAGGAGAGGCCACTTAGCCATGGCTGAAATCTCTGTGAGTCACGCCATTGGATAACCAAATTTCACAAAAAAAAAAGTCAACACGCTCCCTGATCTCCCTCCTCCCCTGCCAAACCCCCACAGACAGCAGTTACAAGCTGGAGACAGGGAGAGGCCATTTGTCATTGTGAGTGTTCGTGTTTCCTCTTATCCGAGAGGGAGAGAGAGAGAGAGAGAGAAAGAGAGGTCAAGAGAGACATTTGGAGACAGTAAAGAGGACAAGAGATATGTGCGAGACGAGGACAGGGGGTGGCGGTGTCTGTGTGTGGGCGGGTGGGGGTGGGGGTGGGGGTGTCAGTGACACATGATGCGTCTTCTCCAGACACCCATCTGACAGGCATGGTCACATCCTCAGTTGGCCCTAATGAAGATTAAAGTGGGCTTCCTCATGCTAAGCCCTGCTAATTAACCAATCAGCTGGATGGACAGCTCAGACGAGAGTCAACAGCGATGGGCAGGCGGCGATAGGAAGAGTGCCGGCCAGGGCCAGCCAGTGAGATTGTGTAATTGCGATGGTAATGGATTCTGTCAGGGGTACCTGTCAGGGAGCCTGCTGCAAACTGGCAAAAAGGGGGAAGAGGGGGGATTAACATTGGGGTGCAGATGGAGTATAAATGCCCCATCCCCGCACCCCCCATTTCAGCCAGGCCCACCTGATTGCCAATTTGTGCCAGTTGCCGCGCCTCACGGCGCCACGGGATAAGATGGGGGCCGGCGCAGCAGTGGTATAGGGCCTTTTTTTGTATTTTTTTTTTCACCACGGCCGCTGGTGCCGGCAAAAGTGTGTGTCAGAGGGAATAAATGAGCCGGGCGGGTGGGATTGAGAGACGGGCTGAGGTTTCAGGTTTAATTTTCCAATTTCGAGGAATGCACCAGTGATTTCTCCCGCCAGTGCGGGCGGGGAGGCGCTCCGTCGGCCGAGCGTTATCAGATGCCGCACTCTCTGCCACGCTTGGCAGCCTCACCAGATTAATGAGAGGGAGAAGCAGAGAGAATCTTCTCTTAACACAGAGAATGGAGCTAAGATGCTTCAGACACCCTTTAGATGTGAGCAAGGAGGAAATAAGGCACAGCTGAACATAACAGAGCTCCTATTTGACATGTTCCAGGTGCCTTCTACCAACGGCACATCTGTTTCAATGATGCTGTAGATTGTAGTAGTTGAAATAATGTCATTCATTGACATCTTTAAAAGAATCAGGAATCCCTTTCTGAATCGAAGCAAAAAGAGTCTAACAGGCCTTGGTCTCCCAAGTGTTAAGCGAAACAGTTGTGATCATGCAACAAGTCACACAAAGAGCACAATCCCATTGCGGGTCTGCAGGCCGATTATGAACTCCTCAATGGATGATTAAA
The DNA here is from genome assembly GCF_963457725.1 of Sprattus sprattus. Lineage (NCBI taxonomy): Eukaryota > Metazoa > Chordata > Actinopteri > Clupeiformes > Clupeidae > Sprattus > Sprattus sprattus. Next base: position 15,337,264 of record NC_137908.1, on the reverse strand, counting down.
GTCAGGGATATAAGGATAAACGGTTATGAGAGAGTTCATAGTTTGTTTCAGAAACATTAAAAGCTTATAATTATATTATTACTCCCCAGAACGAAGAAGTCATGAAGATGTGATGGTGTAACAATGGTATCCAGTGAATACTATAGACAATAAGGGTTATATCAAACCATTTTTGACATGGACAAGTCATTGTCGCTGTATTATTATTGTTTAGTTTATGTCCATGACATAAAATGTTAGATGAGATGTTGTATCCAGTACGATTCCATGTTCTCATTTGAAAGATGTGTCTGCCAAACTTGATTGTATCTTTTTTTAGTCTGCATCTAAAATATTTTCTTTAATTTGTAGGCTCACAGAACCTTTAAAAACTCATAATATATATATACAGTCTATAGTTTATCATGAACTGCTGGCTGGTCTTCAGAAAGCTAGCTTTAGACATTTGTAACCACTGTATGGATGACTGAATGGGTCAAAACAGAAACGTTCTGAATAGATGTTTAATGATCATGTGGCAGTTACTGCCTAACAATCCATCACTTATCATTTACACTTCATTTTATGATCAGTTTTTATAATTTGGCTCAGTTTGTTCATTAATACTATGCACAGTCATGCTTTTTGCACCTGTTAATAAAGACACAACAATAAATCTTGTTTCTTTTTTTTTTTTTTTTTTTACATTTGTTTACTTATTCATTTATTCTGTCTGATTTGTTTGTTCTTAATAAAGTCTCCATGTTGGCACTGCAACATAGCTTCTAAATGTTCACCCTGAGAATAAGACCCATTAAGACAACAACGTAGGTTGATGTTAAGGCAAGTGGAAATATTATACCTTTTCACAGAGATATTTAGGGCTTATACTTAACATGACTGTTACAAAACCTCAAAGAATGTTTGAACAGTTATAACACAGGATAAAGATTAGATACCTCTTTTTTGTTAACTTCACTACCATATTACTGCGAACCATGCTCACCACAGAACGACGTATAGTTAATGATGACGTAAAAATTATGTTGGTGACCCGATTTGCACTGATGATTTTGGTTTTGATTTTTTTGTTCCTATTGGCACCCACTGCATTTGAATGTATGCAGGTGCCCCTCTTTGCATTTGGTGCGTTTGAGATCCGCAGGCTTGCTTTAACTTCTGTTGTGTTTTTCTTTCTTGTCTCATTTGGGAGGGTTTGAAGTGGTGGCTTAGCTTCTCATCCTCTTACACGCCCGGCGTCTGTGTGAAGCAGCCGCCGTGGAGGGCTTCCACAGCAGCATAATCTGCCACGCTTTTGTTCTGGGCTAGACTTACATTATTCATTTCACAGGGGCCACGGGCATCAGAGACTCGGGCGGGTGGCGAGTGGTGGAGGTTGGAGGTGTGGGACTCACTGTTGCGAACAGTCTTGAAATATCGAAAAATGAAATACCGAAACTGTACCCACAGGTCTCTCAGAACTCTCTCGAATCAAAAAAAAAGGTTCTCTAACTCGTTTCTTTCCTTCAGTCTTGAGTTCTTGCTTGATGTTCTCGTCTGTTCTCTTTTACTCTTTCGCTCTTTGTGCCTCCGGTGTTTCTGAGGTGAATGACTCATGATTTAGAAAGACAGAAAGGAAAGACAGACATAAAGGTTGTTAAAGGTTCCTTTTCACTGAGTCTTTTCATTTGGTGACTGCTGACTGCTGAATGCTGAAGGCGTACGCACCTGTTATGTGCTTGGAATGCACAATGCAGGGAGAACTGGGTGAAATTAAGATGGGGAAAAAATTTGATGGATAAATGGATGAACGGATGAATGGAATGGCCATGGCATACTGCTCCCATCTCAGGCAGACAGACTGCTTTGCTCAGAGTGTGTGTGTCTGGCTATGAATGAGTATCTGTCTGTGTGTGTGTGTGTGTGTGTGTGTGTGTGTGTATGTGTGTGTGTGTGTGTGTGTGTGTGTGTGTGTGTGTGTGTGTGTGTGTGTGTGTGTGTGTGTGTGTGTGTGTATGTATGAGCTCCGTCTCTTTGAATGTATTTATGTGTGAGTCTGTGTGGCTTTGTACATGAGCTTTTATACCATTGCCTAATCATTTCTGTGTCACAGTGTCAGCATGTATGTTTGTATTTTTTTGACCGAGCACGACTGTCTGTGCTTCAGTGTGTGTCTCTGTGTGTCAGTATGCACGCCTGTGTGTGAGAGTGTGTCTTTGTGTGTGCCTGTGTGTGTATGTGTGTGTGTGTGTGAGTATGTGTTTTTCTCGGCAGCAGCAGCAGCGGGAGGAGGAAGAGGAGGAGGAGGAGGGGTGGTGGTGGTGTTTGTGATGCAGGGCACGTTGTCTGAGGGCTGCTGGCTGCTCGGGGTTGTGGGAGCCTCATTAGCGCGGCGCTGCAGCCCAAGAGCCAGGATCAGCCTCCACCCCGCAGCCTCCAGCCACTGGCAGAGACTCGCCCTGGATCACAACCCCCACAACCAGCCAACACAGATACACACACACACACACACACACACACACACACACACACACATAAATACACATAAATACCATACACTGTCATACATCCCTCTCTCTCTCTCTCTCTGTCACACACTCATACATATGCATACATGTCATACACACTTCCACACACACACATACACACAAACATACACACACACACACACACAGACAGACACACACACACACGCACACACATACAGACATACATGATTGCCTCTTCTCATTCAGTGGCATTACCTCTCCTCCCTAATGTCACCATCACTCTTCACTAAAGATAATCAAGGGATATTTAGTTAAACAACAAAAGGAAAGCAAATTGTGTGTGGGTGTGTTTGTGTGTGTGTGTGTGTGTTGGGTGTGGTGTGTGTGCAGTCTTTCGTCTAGAGAACTGGAGATAATAAAGGGGGTAGTATGCTGTGAGTAGAGCACGCAGTAGGTAATACTGAAGAGCCGAATAGAAAACAAAGTGTGGCTTTCCAGCGTTACAGGTTTTGTTCAGTTGTCTTTTAGAGTTCAAGTTCAAGGACAGTTGGTTTCATGGTAGTTTGTAGTGGAGTTTATGCTAACAAACTGGAAAGAAAGGCTCTCCCCTCACCATCAGAGTAACATGAGGGATGCAGTCGCACGAGAAGCTGATGGCAGACAGAGGAATTGGACAGATAGAAAGTTTTCTTTTTTCTATATCAGTATGATGCTCTGCCATGTACTGCCTAAGACCTTGCCAATTTGTGTGTATTTTTAATATTCTTAAACATTTGTTTGTACTCTATAGTTGAATAAATAAATAAATATGCCACTGACTATTTTCAGAATGCTGCATTGCACCTTTCTCCTTACCAAATCTTGTGTAAATGTGGTGCTTACAGTAAACACGTTAACCATAAAATCAAACGACCCTCTACAAGTAGAGGACCCAGGTGCTCAGTAAGTAAGTGAGGTTGTGTTTGTTTTTGTCTGTGTGTGTATGTGGAGGGGGGTGTTCGGGGATGAAATAATAGGCATTTTACTGTGAAAGTCATAGCACAAAGCCAATAAATAATTCACAGTCCTGCGGTTGTGATGTTGACAGCAGTGTGACTGGGAGTGTGGATTGTTCCATTCAATTTCCCAGATATCAGAGCTTGAAAGTTTTCTGTACCAATAAAAAGCAGAAGTGTTGCTCCCTTGTGGCTGTTTCTCTTTAACCTTTTTCTCCTGACAGGAAAACTGTTTTGCACACTAAAATGTTGTCTTATTTCTGCACAATAAAGGCATTTCTTCAGTGAGAGTGTGTTATGTTGTCTTTATGAGGGTGAGAAGTCTGCACAGAGTCAGTGTGTTGTTACTATGGCGAGTATGGTCACTTGCACTGTGTGTGCGTGTGTGCTCTTTTCTCTGGTTTTCATCACATTACTGTTTCTCAATCAGGATCCTCGCAAGAAGACAAATAATCTTAATCTTTACCTCACAATCATAGCGCCCCACACACTTCATAGCTCCAACCCACACAAATAACAGGTCTCAGTCATCTCAAGATAAAGAGATTATCTAGATTAATAGGAAAAGAAATCTTAGGTTAGTTACTCAGGGTCGAATATGAAAATGGACCACTCTGGTCCCATAAGGGCGGCATAGGTCCAAACACTGGTTGCGGGCTCCTCTGAGGTGCTTAGTAACCCAGCAACCAGTGACAACCTGGCCACTGGCTAAAAGCATTGCCAATGTAAAACTCTGTAAATGTGGACTTCACATGTCTTCTTATATTGACTAAAAGTTATTTTAAGTTATGTTGTCAAAAGATAAGCTGCAGTGCCAGATAGGCACCAATAATGAGCTGGGATTTTCCGAATCAAAAAGGAACACTGGAGACAGCTTGCCACAAATATGTTTTAATTCAATTGATTTATACTGCAGTATGAGGCAGTATACTGCAGGAAGGAACAAACTCAAGGATAGGCAATCTATATCGTTCTCTGTGCTTATTAATGTGAATGTCATAGAGGACACAGCGTGCTGCCTTGAAATACACACACATGCTAAATATTCTTCAGTATACAATCTGCCGATTATAGACACGCTACTGTGCTTGCAGAGTCTGCTGTGAAAGCGTGGTTAAACCAAATGGTTGTGGGTGGATACATGTGCTGTGCAGATGGTTTGACTGGAGTAAATGACGTTTGGTTTCATACTGACACTCTGTTCTTTCTGCATAAGCAGCCAGCAAAACAAATAACAAGTCAAAATCAGTTTTCAGATCTCAGTAGCAAATATTAACAAACATTTGGTCAGGATTCTGTATTTGTGACTTTACTGTCAACTACACATCAGCTAATTGACTTAACGCCTCAACCCTTACATTAACCAGACCTTAACCCTATCCACGAATCTGATCCTATTTGAACCAACGCGTAAGAGTGTGTGGACAGGTGATTTGTTGACTATTTCTTGTAGGCCATCCACATCAAGTGGTTTTGTATTCCCTGCCCTCATGATTGCAGTGGTTAGCCTTCATTTAAGAAACTTTTGTAATATGCTTCATCCTCCATCCAACAAGGGATTGAAGAGTAATAAAGTCTGTGTCGAGGTACACATTTGTTCACTGTGGATACTTATCTTTAAAGACCTATACACTTTGTTACAGTCCATCAGCAGTGATAAGTGTGTAATTATCTTATTAGAGGGCAGTCATTAAACTGTTGAAAAGGTGCCTAAGGTAGCATTATTCTATCTTACTGGGCTTAGCAAACTGACAATAGGCAGGATCATAGGATCACACATCTAATGTGTCGTCAATGTAACTCAATAGAAATAAACCAAGTTATTACAATGATACACACAGTTTCACTTGCCTGATGATTGAGGCAAAGGAAATTATGGCCTCAAACCTCAACCATGCATGAATTGTAGTAAACAGAGTTTAACTAATAGTTTGTTCATGATCCGAGCATCTTTAGGTAGTGTATAGGGGAACATCCAAATAAAGTGTGACAGATATAGTTATATTCATTGATGTTTTTAAAGGCATTCTAAAGAATGTGGTGATGTTTGGTTGTTTTTCTTGAGATGTTGTTTTTTGTTGTAGATATCTGAATATCCTGTTGTACGTGTCATATTTTATGTTGTATGTGTTGTATTTTTTGATGAAGTTATTTGTTTGTAGGGCTGCTATCTTGGCTGGGTCTCTATTGTAAAATATTTTTGATCGTAGTGGGACTTCCTGGTAATATAAAGATAAAATGAAAAATAATAAACCAGTTGAAAAAGCTGATTTGACAAAGTCTTATCTTACTTTGCACAATAAATAGAATACATACGGTTATAATTGATTTCTACTAGTTAACCCTTAACTATAGTCTGTCTGTGCATTAGCTCCTGTGGTTCTCTGCAAAGTAAGTACTTCTCTAATCTATGAATACATTTTAAACTCTATAAATGTATATCAGGGAAAAAAGTAAATAAACCAAGTGAAATATTGCCGTGGCTGCAACTTTCTCCTGATGTATTTATCAGCAGGAGGCAAAGAACACAAGCTGCACGAACAACACAAACCAAAACAACATCACAACACACATTACAACAACAAAGAGACTATTAAGGTGCACTGCAGCTATTGACCATGTTTGCTATAATATGTCCCTGTCTCACTATGTGGGCTCGAGTTTTTTCCTGTGATTCAATACAAGACCTTTTGCTTGAGCAACACTTGCTCTTTAAGTTATTCAAGGAGAATATAAACTGCAGTGAAGGACAAAACTTGACATCTCCTCATGTGGGAAGGCATCAAGAGTACCACCAGAGTCGGCCTGAGATGAGGACTATCACAGATGGCCATACAATGAATGACTTATTACTTTACTCATGTTTATTAGTGATGTATGAGAGTCTACATACATCCATTTTAAATGTGCATCTATCACCAGAACCATGATAGAATTCTGGGCTCTGTAATTATCAGGTGCATTTTTCCAAGAGAATCAGGCCCATGAGGCGTCTCCCTCAGGCAGCTCAACTCTGTGGTGCTAGAGGAGGCCATTCACAGGGGCAGGGCCAGGGAAGGCTTGTCTGAGGATGGCAGAACTGGGTCGAACCATCTGGGCTCCACCACTCTCCAGGGCCAAGTTCTGTTTTTATTCATTCACAGTGCATCCACTTGCAGACACAATGCATGCACCAGTTTGAGAACAACAAGGAGCCTAGGTAAGCGCGCGTTCATTTACGTTTGATGTATCCACTTGTGGTTGTTCAGGACGACGTGGCACGTTCACAAAACACATCACACACATCACATCACCAGTTTAGGAAGTTGCGCTTCGAATGCTTCCCCCAACTCAAGCGCTCCAGTGTGTGTTTTAGGTATGCCAGCGCGGCAGTCCCAAAAATAACCAACAGAAATAAATTCCATTTGATCCATGATTATTCATTAATCCACACGCTGGTGCGGTCATACGGCTGCTCTCAGGAGGCAGTGACTCATCCGTAGCTCTGAAGCGACGTTGGTGGATCTTGTAAGCGTGCAGGGGAGATACTAAGACAGGGAGTGTGGGATGCTAATTAAAGTTTGTCACCTTTTCCTTGACATTAAATATTCAAGAAGAAAATGCAAATGGGAGAATTCTTTTTTCAAAACATGATAGAGAAAACAGTGGAATCTAGTGGTACTTTCAGGCGTTTTTTCAGAGAGTTTTCATCCATCTTGGATTTCACCTGAGTGAGTGAAACAGGAGTGGAGAGAGTGATAGAGAGAGAGACAGGGAGTGTGTGTGTGTGTGTATGTGTTTGTGTGTTTGAGCGTGTGTGTGTGTGTGTTTGTGTGTGTGTGTGTGTGTGTGTGTGTTTGTGTGTGTGTGTGTGTGTGTGTGTGTGTTTGTGTGTGTGTGTGTGTGCGTGCGTGTGTGTGTGCGTGTGTGTGTGCGCGCGTGTGTGTGTGTGTGTGTGTGTGTGTGTGTGTGTGTGTGTGTGTGTGTGTGTGTGTGTGTGTGTGTGTGTGTGTGTGTGTGTGTGTGTGTGTGTGTTGGAACCAACCTTTCCCATCCTACTTCTGTGGGTTTGCTTCCACACCGTGTTACACCCACAAAAAAAGAAAGAGAGAAAAATAAACAAGGCAGGGGGTTGGATCTCTCCTAATAAAACTGCACAAACAACAGGATGGTCTGGATATGGTTGATGGAACAACATATTCCATTTATTTATTTATTTTCATTTTTTTTCGGTCTCTGATTGCATGTGCAGGGAAGTGAGAAAAGTATCAATCTCATTTGCATATTCACTTATTATTCTGTCACTAACCATTAAGTGAGAATAAACAATTGTAGCATTTTCTCTCTGGCATTGGCACATTATGTCCTTCACTTGAAAATGAAAATATGGCCTCCTTTCATGTCTATGCCTTTGTAATGTTGGGTCAGTTACAATGGAAAACACACACACGCACACACACACACCAATCCAGTATGTTTAGCAACTCTCCAAGGTAAATTGACTTGATCATTACGAATCTGAATGGGTTTGTCTGTTTGTGGAGGACAATTAGACAGTGTGGATACTGAGAGCTCTGCAGTCTCCTGCAATCCAAAAGAGGATAGATACTGTGCTCATTCCCTTAAGAACCCTTCAGAGGGAATTCTCTTCCCTGTACCGCAGCGTAGACAAACTGGCAATAAACAGCAGGCTGGACTTCTGAGACTGCCACGGTCCATACCAGAGCTTTGTGTGGCCATTAGGGAGCCATTATGCAAATTTCAAACCAGATAGGAAAGTGCAAAGGCAATTTTGTCTCAGAGTACTGTACAGGCAGAGGGATAGAAAAACACTGTCGCAAACAGCCACAGAGATACACTTTTCAGATCACTCAGTCAGGTAGAAGAGTCGCCAATTCAGATCATTCAAATAGAAAGAGGCAGAAAAGCTTTTACTTTGGTCCAGCCATTTTCAAATATACTAATGCAATCTGTACTCATTTATTAAGCTCTCATCTATCCTAATTTGCTATCATTTATGAGCCTCAAGAGGGGGGAGGGGGCAGCGTGAAAATCCATTCCTTTTCCCACATGACACTAATCATGCGCGGATAGAAACACTAAACATGCTTCTCGCCCTATTAAGGTTGTAAATCTGATTTATATAAAGCTGAGGGAACGGCGGCAACGAGCCCATTAGGGAGAGCATTCTGCAAGAAATAAAAGGGGAATGTAAAGATGTGGCTGTGCTATCTAGACTCTGTGAATGCTTCTCAGCCAACACCCACCCCCCTCCCCACACCCCATCCCTTCCCTTTCGTAAACACTAGAATGTTTTCGAACTTGAATAAAAAAAGAGCTTCAAGCAGGAAATAGAAAACACAATGCACTCATCCTGACTTCATTATTCTGTTTACCTGAAAACACTTAAATTCCAGCAACCCATATACCATTCTGCTAATAAAAGGTTTGAAACTCACACCTATAGAACTGAGGGTGGGTTGTGGTCTGAAGGAAGGTGTGAGAGAGAGAGACGGAAAGGTATAATTAGCCTTGTGTGCTTTGAAAGTAAAACCCCAAGGTGTATGAGGCTTTGGCATTTTGCTCATACTTTCATTTTTCTCCTCCGCTCCGCACCACACTGGAGCCAAGGTGGCACTGTGGAACAAGCTGTTTTGTGGTTTTATTGGAGTAAACCTGTCACTGTTGTCAGACGGGCTGGGAAAACAATCTGTCGGGTGGCTTTGCATAGTGACTTACAGCAAACACTGTCTCATATTGCACAAGATCCCACGTGAAAATTGTCTTGGTTCGGGTAAATGAGCTAAAGTTGCTTTGACTTGTTTTGTTTAGGCTGTTATTTCCCTGGGAAACAGTTTGTGTCTTCATGCCCATGTTCTCTTCGAACTAAACAGAGCTTTAGGCTCCTTTGATTAAAGCCATGTTTTTTGAGTCAAGTCTGTGTTGCATTGTCTGGGGTGACTTTACTTCCCTAACAATATTTTTGCTGTAGTTAAATTTGAAAATGATCAGAGCAATAAGTTATGATTTTGTATCGGAACAGAACATTTTGGGAACAGAATTTATTTTATTATTCTACTCTTATCAATGGACAATTAAATATGCTTATGCATACTAAGTGATTAGTCACACAACCTGTATACACACTTTCTACAGACATGCAGAAGTTCAGTGAGAACTCTGTGTGGCTCCTTATGCAGAAGTTCATGAAACATTCTTTAGGGGGCACTGTTTCCTCAGAAGCAGCACTACCTAGAAGCAGTTTCCTCAGAAGCAGCACTCAGCTCTGCGTTGAGCAGGGAGATCGGTTACAAGACTCATAGGACCAGTGGTGTAGTTCAGGGTATACGCAGGTATACGGAGTATACCCACTTATTTTTCAGTCAGCATTCCGTATACCCACTTCTCGAAACAGGGCGTTTATCCTGTGTTGTATGGGCTGCTTAAAAAGAAATGAGAGTTACCCACTTCTCCAGGGACCTCTACACCACTGCATAGGACATAGTACCTTTGGCTCTGTATGTAGAAATTGAGAAGTAGGCAACACTTCAACCACCCATTTTTGATGTAACCTTTATGATGTTTTTTTATTCCTCATAAAATATTATTGACTGCAGTATTTTGGGATGACATTAACTAATGTCTAGGTTTACAGTTTATAAACAAAATTCACCATATATTAGATTTTTCTGCAGTAGGCCTATCAATGTGATATTAAATAAGCTACTTTTTTACAAGGTCCCTCACTGGGTATCTTGGGTATTAAAATCTCCTTTTCGTGAGCATAAGCCCTGCACAAAATCATAATCATTCAGAAACTCTGTCCCAGTTGTGTCGGCATGGCCTATTTGTGTACGGCCATACCTCACTGGCTGTTTTATTTTAAACAATGCACCGCAGTCCCACAGCATGTTATTATCGGAGAACGGCGTCGTAAGGAGGGAATTGTGGCAAGACAGCGTAGGAGGCCAGCTCTGGCTCCAGTCATCTGTCAGCGCCCGGGCGTGTTTCCATGGGAACAACAAAGAGCACAGCAAAGTAATGAAGCAGCCGATAATTGCTCAAGGGTGACCTTGCCGGTCCCGTCAAGGTTGCTTTTGGGGGGCTGTGCTGCCTGCGCCTCTTGGCATACATTTTTATGAACGCTCAATCCTCTGAGATGTGGGATCGGCAGTACAGAGACCCCGGGCTTTAGTTATTCAGATAAGGTCAACCTTGCTGCTCTTCCTGGAATCCCACGGTGTAAAGACAAATAAAGGACTCATACGAGAGAGAGAGGAAGAGAGAGAGAGAGATAGACACAGCGAGAACACTCATCTCCTCAGGCTCTGTCTGTTTCTCTGATATGTGTTAGGGACTTGAGGATGGGGTAAGCCAGCATGAATGGATGAGATGGAAAAAGATGCCGCTGCAAATGTTGGCGGGAGGATTCACCACCAGCATGTGGCTCTATTTTAATCCCCTGCAATTTCCCTGAGTGTCCTTCTGCTCCTGCCTGTCAGCCTGGTCGGATCCATCTGTTTCCCCTGAGTACTCTCTCTCCTCTGTGGTCACGGTGACCTGTAAGTTTCTGAATATGAGCTCAGACACACCAGGTAAGGAAGCCAGAAAAAAATATGTCCCCACTCCCAATAGAAAATGCTTTATTAAAGCAAAGCAACAGATTTCTGGAGAAGATGTAGTCATTCCTTAAGTCAACATGCAAATAGAACCACGTTCAGGTAAATCCCTTGCCTTGACTGTGGATTAGACGTGTGTCTCCCCCCCCCCCCCCCCCCCCCCCCAAACCATCACCTGACTGTATGCCCTGATCATCAATGCAAAATGCCTTTCTGTTTGCGGAAGCAGACGGGGTTGTTCAGGAGAGCAGGTTAGTAATGAGGCTTCCAGTCGCACCTGATTGTCATTAACAGGCTGCCTATTTATCTCCTGCCTGTGAGTCAGTTGGCGGTGAGAGAGCGTAGGGAGATGCATGCTGCTGTGATGAAAAATCAGGAGCCCAAGGTTGCCTTCATTTAATTTGGCCTTCATTTGCCTTCATACACCAGGTTGCAGTATAAGCCAGGTCCTGTAAGGATAATGACAACCAATTTATAAATATTTCATAAAATTGACTGTGCAAGACCACAACCTATTCAATTGCTAATCTGGAATCTGAAAGGCACTCAGAGAGCACAGACATCCGCCAAGGGCAAATACAGTATATCGCGACAGTGACGAAAGTAAAAATATTCTTTTTGGATCCAACCCATGCCTAATCCTGTCTATAGACAGACAAACAAATAAACCGCACAAAAAACATTATCTCCTTGGAGGAAATAAAAATGCTTACTAACTTTTACTTACAGCCCTGGCTGTTATAAGGTGATTTTTATTTTATAAGGTGATTTTTATCTGCAAGCTTCATCAACCACATCATTATTAAACAAAACACAAATATTCTTACTGGGCTCATTTATAATGAAACAATAATTCAATTATTTCACCAAACTCATTCAGCTGTGTCATAACAATACAATCACAGACATGAAAAGTTATGTCAGAGGACAGTCTCTTCTTCTGCTGAGGAATCCTGGCATCTTAAAGTTGCGACAAACCTGCAAAAGGAGAGATGCAGTAGTCCTCCTTAGTGCTATGCAGCGATGCACACAGGAACGACCTACAGTCTTGGTTGCTACAAAAAAGGGCTCCAGCAGCACACAAGCCTCCCGAAAACACTCAACCACAGAGGGGCTCCACCACTGGCTTCACAATCAATAAGGCTGAAATGGTCCTCCTGAGGAAGCTTTTTAACAGCTTACATCTGGCAGCACAGTTACCTGAGACAACCTGCGGTACTGCGGTACAAAGTGTGTGTGGATTTCTGTTTGCTCTTGCAAAGCGTGTCTTGATTGCTATTCAGGGTCCCAGCCATCTGTTGGGTTGTGTTAATTCTCTTGATGATCGTATCTTTTTGAACAAAAGGCTTTCTTCGTGTTTTTCTTTTAAACAGTGGATGTTTGAGTACAATTCATTGTAAAAAAAAAACCTCATGGTTCTCTTGTTTTTCAGCCTTCCAGAGCACCTGAACCACCTTTAGTTGCCACATTTAGGTCCTATTGTTGTGTATGATTGCTTGGACAACCAGCATGGTCACACTATGCTGCCAACATTTGATAGTTACCGAATGTAATTAGTGCATACACTGAAATTCTCAACTGTGACAGCATGTGGTTTATGTGACAAAAAAAATCCATCAAATGCTGATTCTCCGGCAAAATGCTGCCAATCTGAAAAACTCCACTACAGCCCATTATTATTCTGCTGGAAAGCTTTAATTTTCTGGTATGACTGAAGTCAGGTCAAGCATACATTTACACATCCACAACAAATTACCCATACTTTAAATTGTCCTAAAATATTAAGGCAGAGCACTGTACCATTCAGATAAGATTGTAGGTTATAGGATAGGGCTAAATCAATAACATTACGTGGTGGAAATCTTTTAGCGTTTAGGCCACACAGCGGCATGGGTGTGTCAGAAACACATTTCTGTGATTATCAGTGATAAATCCAGCTGGACAGGGAGCCATTTCAGTGATTGTCTTTTCTGTCCATGTTAACACCAGCCTATGAAAGAATACTAATGAGAAGCTGTGACTTTTGTCCCCCTGATAAGTCATTGTTTTCTGTGTTCTGCAGGTATGTCACGTTTGCCGTTAATGAGAACAAATCATTCCAATTACTGACAGCCCTCCACAAAAGACAGGGAGCTTAGCCCGGATTCAAAGCGCAGTGAACTTTCTTTACCCCCTGTGCTTGCAATTCACCACCATACCCTCCACCACATGTGGTCTTTTGAAATGACACAAACTGGTGGCTGGCTGATTAGAGATTAAATAAAAGCCATGGCTCTTGGAAGGTTATTGGTAGAATTAGAATAGAGTTAGAATTTTGCCTGAGCACTTACAGGTTCCAAAAAAGGGTTCCAATGTAGCTTTTGCCCACAGCAGTGGTGCCCCAATGTGGTTCTATAGTGTATTTGTTTTTATTGACACCAACACAGATTGCAGTGAGATTTTAGGTTACAGCTAGCTAGCAAGCTTGCAACATAACTGTGAGTGTCTGCTTGGTTAGCCATGTCAATAAAAACAAGGAACTGAAATTGCTGAATGATTTCTTGTTTCCTGGTTGCCAGACGTAAACAGTGCCTTTTCCAGCACACTATACACAAAATGACTTGGCAGATGTTACAGTACATCAGTTCAACATTTTCAGACGCTTTCAGAGACCCATTATCCATATGGAGTGTATCGTTACATGAAAGAGAAAGAGAAACTGATCAGAAATAGTAAAAATGATGAAAGAGTCATAATAGGACGAAGCCGTCTTTCTCTATCATTCTGCCCTATTTTAACATCCAAGTTGCAATGAAAATATGTCCGGCTGTTATCCTCACCACTTTAATTGGTGCAAATCATGTCAGTTAATACAGTAAGATGAATAGGCCTCCAGAAATAGGTACGTGATCTGTCTTACTGTCTGTCTCATAAGGGTACTTCAACACAGTTGTGCATCCCCTAGTACATAACTATTGACCCACATTCTGTTTTAGTAGGCTATCCCCTGAGGATTTCATCATTAAAAGTATATGCTCACCCACTGTCGTGTGGGAGAGTTACTGAGCACTTGTATCCATTCAGCATTGTGATTTATATAACACACACCACTGTGAATCTGAAAGAACTTGAATTTTGTTCTCAGTTAGTGTAGAATTCATGTCTGCTTTCATTACAACATAAATTTCTCTTAAACAAATTTGAAGAACAATTAAATTGACATTAAAATGGCAACATGTAAGCGGAAAATATTCCTATCAAATCCAGGTCTCCAGTTATTATATTACATATATTACATTACAATTACAATTGCAATTTATGAACAGGTTAAGTCCACTTAGTTTGAAATGTGCCACTGCTCTTAATTATTCTCTCTGTTTTTTTGACTGCAAACACCAGCACTGTAACCTGACCTGAGACAGACTGATGTAGTGTATAGCACTGCGGCTAATGGTCTATCAATCTCTTTCACTACAGCTGTAACCACTCTGCAGTAGGTGCATCCAGGTCTGCATAGCTGAGAGCTGAAAGGCACGGCTATCCAAAAAAGAACCGCCCTCGACCGCAAGTGAGCCTGTCAGTCAGACAGCCAGTCAGTCAGTCAGTCAGTCAGTCAGTCAGTCAGTATGCAGCCTGCGACTGGAGAACACCTGGATCAGTCATGGTGCTCAACCTGCCACTTTCACAGGCCAGTGGAGAGCGAGAGCGAGAGCCAGCCTCCGCCAGCGCCTCAGCCACCCCCAGACTGAGCCTCTGCTGCACACTGTGATGGGGGAAAGACTAAAGAAAGAAGTGCTCAGGCCTGGGTGAGAGAAATTCACTGTGCTGATCCCTGATTGATTGACTGGGAGAAAATGCAGTCGAAAATTCTGTCAGGGCCGATAAATGCTCCGGCTCTGGAGGCATTTTAGTCGCGAAAGTGCTTGCCAAACACAACCACAAAATCAATGAGGTCACAAAGGTGGAACAAACAAACTCCTGGCTGGGGAATCATTTTTGCCAGATATACCTCCCTTATAATGTACACCCGATTTTTATAACCACCGTTAAAGAACGGCAAATACAATTTTCAAAAAATGCCATTTTATACAGAAAACTTTCTTTTTTACAAAGACCTTTTGCACTAGTCAAATATGCTAATCCCTTTATTGTCATATTTCATGAAGAAATGTTCAGCAGATTGATTGATGACCTCTTCATCCTTAACAATAGAGGCTGGACTCAGTACGTCTAGGGCTGTCTTTGCAAGCAGTACTGTGAAGGCTAAAAAAGAGTAAAGCTTCAGAGTTTAGACAGAGTTATTGATATTTAAGAATGGGTTCAGTTCAGTTTAGGGAAAATTGTGGGGAGATAGAATGAGAAATCTAAACCACTGCCAACAACAATTTTTGTTAGAGTGAAACAAGGTTCATGCAGGCGGTGAGGAGTAAAAAGAAATACAACGTCCTTCATTTTGAATGCTTTCACACAGGACTATGGATAATGGATATGGACCTGAGAGAGAGAATGTTTTGCTGCACACCCACTCCCACATCTGGTATTCAGTGTCTAGATGCACTGCATCTCTCTCTCTCTCTCTCTCTCACCCTGTCTCTCTGTCTTTCAAAGTGGTGAAACATTTATGATAGCTCTCATCAGTTATTGAATAAACAGAACGGAGTGGATCACAGAGCATCACTACATTTCCATCCTTAGAAAATGATTGTCGCTAGGACTACGTCTCAGTGAGAGAAAACATATCATGCACATTTGAAAGACTCTGCTTGTTGTCAAAAGCACCGCGACAGTTGTCACACATTATCCATTAAGCAAATGTGTTAACACTGGGCTATTCAGTGAAGATATAACCCAGCCACACATGAGGCATCTGTGACTTTGCGGTGTTCATTAAAAAGCACTACTCTCAGGTGATGATGATTGGCTCATGTGACAACAGGTTGTGTGGTGACTGCAGAGGCGTGAAATAAGATGGGCCCTCTGGAAAATGACAGCTTTTGATTGATGCGCCTGATGTGTGGTAAAGTCAAAAATTATGAGAGTAAGGGCAACAGCTGTGACTGTAAACACACAACATGAAACATGACGTTCGTTACACAGTAGCATGCACACTAGTGATACGTTTGACCTAAAATGATGAGGATGATTGAGGCAGGTTTTAACGAGATTATCAATCAGTTTGGAGTCTGACATGCATGATGGATAAGGCTGCCATGGTCTAGATTAATGGGTAATCCCAGTCTCAACATGGAACAGTTTAACTGTCCACACTGTTAGTCTTGTTAATCATCTGGGTGCAATCAGAATTCTCTGAGAGGTTTACCTGGGTATCCACAGAATTACCATCCTTGAGTGTACAGTGCCATTTTATGAAGTTTGAACATATCATAATTTGTGTGTGCGTGGGGAACATGTCTGGAAAAGAAAAGTAAGGTGAAGCACAATAGAAAAAGAATTAAAACCATTCGACATTGGAGGCTTGGCTCTGAGACGTGCTCTCTCTATGGGTTTCACCATCCCCACCATTGGCTGTTAA
This sequence comes from Sprattus sprattus, assembly GCF_963457725.1. Lineage (NCBI taxonomy): Eukaryota > Metazoa > Chordata > Actinopteri > Clupeiformes > Clupeidae > Sprattus > Sprattus sprattus. Next base: position 15,320,691 of record NC_137908.1, on the reverse strand, counting down.
ATTAAGCCTCTTTGTTCAGTGATGAAAGTGTCTGGATGGTTGAGTAGACCCTTAAGATTTCCCAAAGGCAAGAGATGTTTCCTGCATCTCAAATGTGTTTCCAAAACCAGGGTATGCCCAAGAAAGTGTGGTATATACTTTACCTTAAAGCTGCAGATCAGCAAAGACTGATCTACTGTAAGCAGCTGTATGCATTAACAGTTTTTTCTAACCTCCATTAGGCTCATCTGCTGTGTGGCTGTAGAACTTCTTAGCTCCATGGTTTGATGCGTCATTGGCTTTTACCGTTGGTTTTCATCATGGTAATGGAGGTCATTATAAGGGCACCTAAATGGGTTGTTGGGGGTGAGAGGCTGCCGGACTGCACCCATCTGAGCTTATATGGAAAACATGACAACGCTCACAACAACTGCTCCATGTACCAGTCAGATGTTAGCCAAGTTGAACAACAATCTGAAATGGGCCAAGATGAAACCTTGCAAATGTAGAAGAGTAGCTAACAGTAAGGGAAAACTGGTGAAAAGGTTTTACATTATTTGAGAGGCTAACAGTACTATTGATAAGACCTTCTTGCCTGGTAAAGTAAAATTGTGGTGCTTGCAGTTCGGGCTATTCCAACGCATAATGTAATCTTTCACCATGTATGATGTTGATTTTTTTTGCCACATCTAAGTACTGCAGCATTGTATGGAGAGGGTATTTTGCCATTACTGATGTCCAGCTTGGTGAGGGATTTCAAAGAACACTGCTCCAACGGTGAAAACAAGGAAGAAGTGGAATCCACAACATGCACAAGGTGCATTACAGCATAGAGATATCATCGAGTAGGGTGGAAGCGCATGGTTACAGTTAGGTGATGTAGGAGGTTGGAAAGCATTAGGTAGGACTCGATTGCTGGAGAGGAGGCAGATGGTAACTAGCTTTGTTCGTGAGCAAAAAGAGAAAATAAGACGAGCGGCAGCGGCTCCTCAAACAGAGCGAAGGCAACGGATGAATTGGCATAATGTTGAGAAGAGGCAGGTCAACTGAACGGACTTGTGGGCTATGTACATCTAATTCAGTACAAATTAATGACAAGAATATACTATAGTAGAGACAAAATTCACAAGTTAGATACCAGTTCCTCCAATAGATGTTTGACTCCCTCAGACATATGCCTTTTGGCATTGTGAAAAAATTGAAAGATGGATTGCAAGGACTTTCAATTGCGAAGTTACATTTTACCAATGACTTGTGTCTTTCAAAAGGATGGGAAAAGATATACAACTGGATGGCAAATTCTCTTTTCGTCCTTAGTGTATGTTATGAAGTAAATATTGCAAAACTTAATGAAATATTGAATATATATGAAACATCATTAGAGTATTGAAAGGACATTGTGGGTGGACAGTAATGAAGAGAAACCATGTTTTAAGTCATGGAACCCAACAAATGAAGGTTTGCAGACTGAGTGAACCCGCAAATGTACCAGCATCCATAACTCCTAAGGTATACTATTTTCTTTTTCTGTGTATGTTCTGTTGTGCTGTGTGTGTGTGTGTGTGTGCGTGTGTGTGTGTGTGTGTGTGTGTGTGTGTTTGTGTGTGTGTTTGTTTGTGTGTGTATGTGTGCATATGTGTGGGGGGAGAGGGGTCAAACTCAGTTTGTGTGGGGGAGTTACATTCATATTTTTTGTTTGTTTGGGGGGGTATACATTTGTGTGGGGGGATGCATTATTTTGGTGATGGCTGTAAGGGATTTAGGAGGACTATGTGGAAATATTGAGGGTAGCGTATTCATTGTATATTTGTATTTGTACTTGCTTAGGATAGTGAGAGGTTTGGGCACTGTGGGAGGTCCTCAACCAAAAGCACAAGGAATTTAACATATTTTCCTGTGTATAGCAAAAAAAATAAAAAAATGTAGACGTCAACCTTTCTCTTGAATGTGCCCTTACAACAAAAAAGAAGTGGCTCAAAGGGGTTCCTGTCCCTTAAGACATTTCGTGATTGATTGGTACGGTTGCATGCTTTACATTTTTTTTAGTTGCCTGAATGCACTTCGCGACAATTTTCCTCTCAGAGTATCGATTTTAGTCATATTTGTGACAATGGGAAAACAGTTGGCAAAGGGAAGGTTATTTACTGAGGCTGTATTGCACCTCTACCCCTCTGGGATCTCACAGTGCATACTCATCTATGTACAGTACAGTCACTTTATTCAGGGGTGGAGGGAAGGTCCAAGACTGCTTAGCTTTGGACCTCCAAAACCAAGAGCAAGCCAAGGTATGACGATGGATTATGTGACAGAAAACACAAAAATCAACATAATATACATAAATAGTTTGTATTTTAAGCAAACACAATATTTTAGGTATGGGGGATAACAATGACAACATTGGTCTGAATATGTAAACTATCTTAAAATGTTCATTTCAATACTATATGTTAATGGATTACAGCACAGAATAAGATGTTCCAAATAGTATGGCTGTATGGCTGAAACGATCTTTTCCCCTGAGGTGAGATGAGATGAAAGAATGAAGTTGCAGATCAATACAGTAGGGAAAAAGACAAGACAGAGTACAAACAGCACAATCAGCACAACCAGTGTGCCCAAACAGTCAATAACCAGTGCATCAGTGCCTCAGTGTGAACAAATACTAATTAACTAATCAATGAATGAAATCTATTCATAGTAATATCATAATTCCTTTGTCCTTCATGTGTTAATCCCATTTAGTCAATTCATTCCCTCAGTGATTCAAACCAAATTATATAAAGACAAATATTAAATTCAAAATTAAAACATTAATTTAGTGCATTTGTTTATTGTAAGGAACATGCCATTTAAACAACATTATGCTTAAAAAGTAACACCTTATGATTCCATTACAAACTAATGCTCTGGGTTATTCCATTTCAAAGAAGGAACCAGAAGATGTTTGTTTGTGGGTGTCATGCAGGATAAACAACACAGAATGTAGAGAGGGAGAGGGATATCACATGTGTGTTGACCTGTCCACCCAACGCCATGCAGCACTTTGGTTAATAACTCAGTTTCATCCTTTGCTGTGCTCATGAGGTCTGACTTCCAAAGTAAGCACTGGTCCAGGTCCAATTTATAAACGGGACCCTTGAGACCACCTGTCCGTGGGTACCATGTCTTTGGATGTGATTAACGGACTTTGAAAATATGTGGGCTGTCCCAGTTAGGCTGTGAAGGCCAACAACCAATGAGTGTGTAGAACAACCTGGCACTTGAAAAGTAAGGCACAAATGTCCCTGTCTGTTAAAATTCCATTTTTTTGTTCCTTGCATGAAATGAGAAAACGTTATAGTCCACTAAAAATAGTGATGTAGTCTAATTCACTCATATATTCCTCTGGGAACAGTTTAATAAACAGAAGCGTAAACTAGGTCAGCATCTTTGAGAATCTTCTCCTATCACTTTCAGCCTCAAGTGTAACTGAGGCAAACCACATACCATTTTTAATTGAAATGGGCTTAAATGTGTTATTACAACTGTGTCAGAAAGTGACAGGCTCCTTGTTGTGATATTCATATAAGGATGAACTCTGTGGTAGGGGGGGTGACATCAATTTTTAATGCGTGACCCATATGGGAGAGAAAGAGAGCGAGACAGAGTCCATCAACTGTTTGAACCTCGGTTGAAGTGGTGGCAGCTCTTGTAAACGTCGCATTCCGATGCTGAAACTGTAGTTTCCACGCGCGGAGAGCATGTAGAAGAAAGGGAGTGTCGCGTGCCGTTGGATTTTCTTCCGCTTTCAGCCATAACCGCAAGGAGTGCCCACGGAGATTCAAGCTGACAGTTGCTGCATTCAATCAAGAAGTGAGTGATAACGTTTGATTGAAATATTATTGGGCTCAATCGTCATCCGCTTCGTACTTAGATTTTTGTGAGACGAACTCAGTCCGGGTGCATCATTTCTTTAACCTGAGACAGGCATCCTTTTCAAAAGACGGTCAGTTTTTCAAAATCATACGGTCAGTATTGTCAGTTGGTGAATCACATACAATTTACTTCAAATTATTGTCCAGCGGAAGTATTTCTATGTGTTTGGGTGAAAGGCTATAATGAAGTTTGTTGCGAAGTAGTTCTCACGGTAGAACGTATATGATAGACTAGCCCTCTTGTGGAGCTTAAAGCATAATAATCTCCGTGAAATAATGTAAAAGTGATCATTTTTAGAAATAAGTCATAATTCAGTAAGATACGTCTGTGGCGATTAATATAATGTTATGAATTCCATCTAATGTACAGTTTGCCAAAGAAATTGCTGTCTCCATGGGCTAATTGCTTCACCAGTCTCATCATCTCACTGTGTTTACATATTGGGCTAATACTAGTGTGCCATTGGTGTGGATATTAACTCTTCGTTTCTGCCAATACCGTGCATTTGGCTTCATCCTGTGTTACAGAAAGGTGTCATCCGTAACCGGTAATACAGAATGTGTGAATGGGAAACTGCTGCTTTGACTAACACCTATTAATATTGGCCAAACCTTAGGGATGTCAGTGCAGGACTGTGTTAATGTTCCACTATAAAACTTGGCAGCACTGAAGAAGTTCTCGAAAACTTCATGAAACTTCATGCCCTAGGGAGGACGGACTTGGGTGATCCAAGACATTTATGGAGAGAGAAAATGATCAAATCACCCTTCAAGCTTGAGTTTTCCTTCCCACATTCCAGGCTCTGAGCATGACTGTATGAAGTGACAATACTGAGTATGAATTAAAAAAAAAAGTCCCATTTTGAGAACATCAACAAACCATCTAAGCAGTGAGTCTGAAGAAGATAAATGGTGGTTGACATAAGTGTTTTTTTTTTTTTATTTCATCCCAGTTCCTGGAATTAATCTTTAAACTCCTTTACCCTTTGAATGTTTGAACCACCACTGCATCAAGGCTGTACACTTATTATCCCCTAAGCAGTGCCAAGTTCAAATATTGAATCTCATTACTATTGCAGTAGATGATTCTGTATTGATGGGAGATAAAAGTACTGAGCTTTTAGCAGAGAAAAGCATTATTGTTATTTGAGCAAAACAAAATATCACATCAGAGTCAAGGTGCCCCTGTAATTGCATGCTGCAAGATAATGTTGCAGTGTAGAACGCTCTGGGCTGAGCCTCCTAGAGACAGAGTAGGGATCTATATAGCTGAGTAAAGCAAAAGTTTTAATGCAGTGCTTGAACTGCCTACTTACCTGCATGGAGAAAAAAAGCAGATGCTTGATGCAGAGAAAAAGGCTTGGGCTTTTTACACCTTTGATTATTGTATGCTATGAATCTTTAGCCTCAAACAGTGATTTGAACATGCTGTTCTCCCACATAAATCTTAGGCTGAGCCAACAACAATGTGAACATCGAGTTGAACTGGGTCATGGCATAACAGCGTAACACAAACACCTAATTAGTCTGTTGGTGTGTTGACCAAGATGTCCCTTTTAGGACTGTTTCGCAGCAAGATCCAGCACATAGCCTGATTTATCTGGAAGGAGTGGATTTATGAGCAATGTCTAATCAAGCATGTTATCACAATATGCTTTCTGTATTGGTGGATATACACATACTTTTGAATAATTTTGCATTGAGAACGAACATTTCATCCTAGATACACTTACAGGGGCTTTACATCCAGTCCTCCCACTCTATCTCAGGGATATAACTTCATACTATATTAGGTACATTTTATTATATATGACAAGCCCCTGATTTGCACTATTTCAAGAAAACATAAAGTGAGTGCTATCCTCTTTGACACAATCAGGCCAAGTCCAGTGGTTGAAATCACATTATGGCAAACAGATAGATTTTTTTAATATGTGTGGTAGAGGTTTATGTGGCTCTCATCACTCTGTCACTCCTGCAAGTAAAGATGCCTTTTTTATTTAGCTTTTTTGCTTTTTACTGTAAAAGTGCAAGAATGTCAAATGTTTTTTTCACTTGGCAGCAAATGTTGAAAACCTTGCACTCAAGGATGGAAAGTATGACATTTTAATGTCTGTCACATTCATTAGCTCTCGGTTGTGTTCTGGAGTCGCTTCTGTACATGGCACCAAGTCAAGGTCATGATGACAAACTGTAGGGAATCCACCCGTCTGTCCAGCCCACTCAGTGTACTAGCATAGAAGCATGCATACGATACTAGACAGACCCTTCCATAGAATATTTATCTTCTGCATTGTTCATGATGAACTGTCATCATGGATATTCTGCACTATCCAGGATGGGCTCACTCTTTTGCAAACCTTAACATAATGTCTAAATGAAGCATGTTTGTCCCTAGAGGAACAGTAGAGCCCCAGGACACGTATCACTAACCTCATGACAATACCTACAAACACTAGTATAGGATACACTAATCGACAGTTGCTACTGAAAGACAAATAAATAATACAAACTAAAATGAATTGACTGTAATACAAAGAAGGACAACTTTATCACTTTTTCTTTACAGTATACGTACAGTTCAAATACGAATGCTTAACTATAAGAGCCATCTCTAAACCCAGCTAATACATTTCTTCCTTTTCTTTAGCTTCAGTATATTAAGACCACCTTCTGCAAATGACTGTTCACCGACATACGCAGGTAAAGCAAAAATAAAGTTTGTTAATACTGGCTTCACCTACCAATATACAATGGACACGTTTATTGCTTTGCCAATACAAAACGTTTTTTTAAAACATGCTGAAGTTGGAGAGTACTTAATAACTATACTTTTAGGAGGATAGAGCACCACGGTTTTCAACCACAGTTGAAATCACAGTCGCTGGAAAGGTGAGCGGATAAAAGAACATACAAGATATACAGTGGGGAAAATAAGTATTTGAACCCCTGCCGATTTCACAAGTTTGGCCACTTACAAAGAAATGTGTGATCTATAATTGTAATGGTAGGTGTATTTTAACAGTGAGAAACAGAATATCAACAAAAAAATACAGAAAACTGCATTTTATAACATTTATGACTTTATTTGCATTTGATGCAGAAAATAAGTATTTGAACCCCTAGCAAAACATGACTTAGTACTTGGTGGAATAACCCTTGTTGGCAAGCACAGACGTCAGACGTTTCTTGTAGTTGGTCACCAGGTTTACACACATCTCAGGAGTCAGGAGGGATTTCGGTCCACTCCTCTTTGCAGATCCTCTCAAAATCCTTAAGGTTGCGTTTTCAATGGGAGGGAATGAGGGAATGAGGTTCAAGCCCAATATTCCACGTTACATGGCCCCATTCATAGTCCTCTCGATGCGGTGGAGTCGTCCTGTACCCTTGGCAGAGAAACAGCCCCAAAGCATAATGTTTCCACCTCTATGCTTGACAGTGGGGATGGTGTTCTTGGGGTCATTCAGCATTCTTCCCCCTACAAACGCAGCAAGGCGAGTTGATGCCAAAGAGCTTGATTTTGGTCTCATCTGACCACATCCTGTCTCCCAATCCTCCTTAGAATCATTCAAGTGTTCATTGGCAAACTTCAGACGGCCCTGTACATTTGCTTCCTTGAGCAGGGGGACCTTGCGAGTGCTGCAGTACTTCAAACCATTATGGCTTAGTGTGTTGCCAATGGTTTCCTTGGTGACTGTGGTCCCAGCTGCCTTGAGATCATTCACAAGCTCCCCCTGAGTAGTTCTGGGGTTATTCTGCACCTTTCGGATGATCACCGATACCGCATGAGGGGATATCTTGCATGGAGCCCCAGACCTAGAGCGATTGACAGTAGTTTGGTGTTGCTTCCATTTACGAATAATCGCACCAATAGTTGTCTGCTTCTCATCAAGCCGTTTGCCGATGGTTTTGTAGCCCATTCCAGCCTTGTGCAGGTCTACAATCTTATCTCTGACGTCCTTGGACAACTCTTTGGTCTTGCCCATGGTGGTGAGGTTTGAAAGTGTGAAGTATGATTCTTTGGAGAGGTTTCTTTTATACACGTCACCAGTTGAGATCAGGTGTACCTTGTTAGTTAGGGGACCTGGTCATTAGGAGCCAGAATTTTTGCTGTTTGCCTGGGGCAAATACTTATTTTCTGCATCAAATACAAATAAAGTCATAAATGTTATAAAATGCAGTTATCTAAACTAACTGTACTATACAAGCAATGAAAACAGTATTTGGACATTTTATGTGTCTCTACCATAGCAACATACATTAGTAAGTTTCTATGATTCATTTCAGTGTCCAATGCATTTCCTGTAATTCTTGTCCTTACCTAAAAGATAACACACTCAAATTTAGTGAGGGGTTGTTTCTGAAAGCACCATCAAGCCACCTTTATGCTCCTGATCAACATTGCAATATAATTAAATGAAGGAGGTAATGTCCTCTTCTCCCCTGCACCACAATATTGACTTAGCAGTACATTTCAATGCTATAAGCAACTCAGTCAGAGGAGCAGTCAGCCAGAACAGAGACTCTGTAAAGCGTGGCTTACAAGAAGAGAGCTGACCAGATAAGGCTGGCTGGGCAGTCCAAACACGAAGAGAGAGAAAAAAACAGGACTGGAAATATTCAGACATTCCACGGGGCCCTGAGCATTTCAAATGGTGCAAGGATAACGCATGTCTTAGACAGCAGTTAATATGCAGGAATATGATCCTCATCGTTTTGTGCCGCTGGATATGCGCCTGAAAAGCAGCCTAGTGCAAACCCTCACCTGATTGTGCAGTTCTCATGCAGAGACGCTCTCGGGCAGATTTAAAAGTAAGCACCCATTTGAATACAGGCAAGCTAATTAAATGTAAGTCCATGAATGATTTTATATTATGCCTCTGTAAATCCCACTGAGCAGAATATGATCACAACATTTTAGCCAGTGCATGCAAGTAAAGCCTATTGGAAGATAAACATGGATAATGCCTCAGTTTAAGGATTACATTTAGCCTGAAGTTATGGTCTTTAGTTATGGATGGCAGAGATGAAGGCAAAAATAAGAACTTAGCTGCCAATTAAAAGTTTTTGAAAGGAATGCCTGCTGATTGGAGATGACTCTGGTAGGCACTCATGGGCCTGCTGTGGATCCCAAGCTGTTCAAGCAGTTAATTAAAAAAAAAAGTCATGGCGGCACCAATTGGTTACAGATTGCAATTAAAGCGCTTGGCGAGACATGCCAGGAGAAAGCAATCCTGCTCAGCTAATGAGAGAACGCCTGCACAGGTCAAAGGAATCTGAGACGGCAAGGCTTATTTATTTTGTAATCCATTATTTAAAAAACCAAGAGAGACAAGGCCGGGCATGCCCTCTCATCTCCCGGAGAATGCATCGTTGTTTCTATGGCAACCCTGCCTTGGTTTCCCAAAGTTGGATAATGACAAACAGGGATTGTGCTACGTATCTGAAAGCCATCCAATTTCACTGCATTCATTCGATACATTCGTTTAAAAATACAGGATCTACCTTAACCATGTGGTTTGCTCTACCTTTGCTTTTCCAATTTTGGTTTCTGCCACTGAGACCTGTGTTGGACAGATATCTGTTTGACTGTTCTGAGACCTGTGTTGGTCCGATATCTGTTTGAAAGTGCTGCATTGGCTGTGTGTGTGGAGGCTTGGATAGAAAGTGCTTTGCTCTGCCTCGCTTACACAGGTGAAAAGGTTGAATTGCTTAACTTGGTCGATAGAAGCACTTGAGGCAGATGGTGCCGGGAAAGCAGTCTCTGCTCTTTTCAGCAGAGTATTACCCTGTATTGTGGGGCCTGATTCCAAGTGCACAGCAGAGCCCAGGGCATTTTTGTGACGCAAAAGCCAGCCAGCCAGGGTGGAAGAGGCTTGTCACAGGGAACACCTGGAAATGAAGAAAGCTCAGGCAGTGACAAGGATTGCTCAGACATCAAACAGGATGAAACAGGGTATTGAGTCCATAACAGAGCAATCATGAATTTTAGCCAGGGTTGCTCCTCCAGAGACAGCAGGTTGCCATTTCCTGTATACATCATGCCCATTGTTATTTTTCTGTAACGCGTTTCCTTAAGTCTGGCCGGGAAAAGCAAAGAAATTCTCTGAGTGTACATCTGTGCCTTGAAATCAGATGTCTGTCTCTGTTGATGGAGTGTCCAATGTGATCCTTCACATTTTGTTGTTTTCTGCATTATGCCATGAATTTATGTCATATTGTGAGGTTTTACCTCAACAGGACACACTCACTCGACAGTGGTAATGGATATGTTGTCCATATGCAGATATCAGGGGGAAAATAAGCCCTTCAAGGTGCTGATTTACTGTAAACTTGTTGGCAACTGAACAAGCCCACGCCAGAGAGACAGATCCCAAGGCAGCTTTCACACAGGGACACAAGGCTGACTGGGACCTTGGTACTGAGCTGAGATTTTTCTGCGGTGTGCTTTCCCCCACATCCTTTGCTGTATGCCAGTCTGTGTTCAGACTAAATAAGTGTTTTTTTTCCTGTTACTTCTGCAGCAACGAAAAAGAGCTTCTTACCTTTACTATTGTCAAGATATAAACCTGTCTGCATTGTTAAAATGTGTACAGATGGTAAATACTAATTTACCCCAAAAAGAAGGGCTCTTTGAACCCTGCTAAATTCTTTAAATAGAGAGGGCATTAGCATTATCCATATTGTACCTCCATCAAATTGTCTTCGGGCAGTCAATCAGTATTCAAGTGACTGATGTTAGCTTACACTGAATTTAACCATATGGTAGCAGTTTGTTAGATGTTAGTATCTTGCAAGACAACTATATATAATCTATCCTTATTATACATTTCCATGCCTTCCAACTCTTAAACACACCAGGGACAAGGCTATTCTCTCTGGGTCTCTCGTTGCTATCTTGTGTGTACCCACTTCTTTTAGCACGCCTAAGTCCCTCGTTTAAAATGTCATTCAGTACGGACATAATCCATTTGGCGAGGAGGGCTCTAATTGTGGAGCCGATTAAAAGCTCTGAGTGGAATGAGAGTGAGAGGGAGACGGCGGGAGTGTGGATATGGCGCGGGGGACGTCTGCCGGAACCGGGGAGGAGTGAGTTCATTTACAGCATGATTGAGCCTGATGAAACTCCCACCACTTTCGTCAGTCTGCATAAACTCAGCCAGCCAAGCGGCTGGAACATTTCTCTCCTTTAACAAGCTGGCAAAATCACTGCCTCACCACAATTAAGCCGTAATGTGGCATGGAGCACCGACACAGGTGCCCAGGGAGCTCGTCGCTCTAATGAAACATTCTGCAAGTCCAAGAGTTCAAGCTGTCCAGCAGAGACATTTTGCAGATTGTGTGGAGTTTCTAAGCTATCAGATGACAGGCATTTTACTATCTCAGGGAGGCTTTGTCTGGAAACACGTTCTTTGCACTGATCTATGGTGAGGTCCAGAGTTTTCTTCTGTGACCATAGTTACAGCCACAGAAGGGATTAAGTGAACAGGTCTGGCATCAGTAGTATTGAGCCGGATGCAGCTGACACAGTGTTTACCAAAAAGCGTAACATTTACCCGTGGTGCTCGTTGGCTGCTTTTTCTCACATGAGAAGCCCCAGTGAGCGTGAGCGAGCGAGGGAGGGGAACGGGGGCTGCCTGGATATGGAGGGGAGGCCTGTTGCTAAGCTACAGATGGATGTAAAGCCACGCTATGTAGAAGGCCACTTCAAGCTAATTGTGCAAGCAGCCAAAAAGGCCCGCCCGAGAGCAGCCGTGCAAAATTAATCGCGTCAAATGAGCCCATGGTGTCGCATTCTCCGTGCTTTTGTCAGAGTTGCAAACACATGTACACACAAACACACAAATACCCACACATACACACACACACATAAGGTCCCACACATAAAAGGACCCACATAACAAAAAAAATTGTTTGGTAGAGAAAGATAGAGAGCAATGTAATTCAAGTCGGAATATCAAGAACCTTGATGTTATTATGTCTTACTGGTCTTAATGAAGTGTAAAGTACTGTAAATATGTAAATTATTGGAATGTGTCTCTGATTCATGAGTTTATTATGAAACAAACAGACCCAATAATAGTACCCTACCCTCTGAAATGGTAGAAAGGAACCACAGATAATGATTTGCAAGATGTTGAGGGTTCCTCTAGATAAAAATAAAGGCATTTCTTCATTACACAGATTTTATTTTGAAGCTTATAGTAAATGAAAATGAAAAAAATCTGTGAAATCATAAGGATCATTTTCTATTGTATCAAACCTCTTCCTGCAGGATCCTGTGGAAGTTTTGTGTTCCTGCCAAGCTCCCAAACGGACCAGCCAGTTCGGTCATTCAGGGAAGCGCTGGCACTGCTCCCACGGGCCTCTAGGAGGCGATGTTGGAGATGGCTGTGCCCTCAGCCCCGGACTTCCGCTGGCAGAATCTGGCCCGGCTGTCCAGCGGGCGCGTCTACCACTCCCTGGCAGAGGTCGGTGGCCAGCTGTATGTGCTGGGGGGCTGTGACGCGGCCGGGCGTCCCTCCAGCGCTCTGGAACTCTACTCCCCCGAGGTGGACCAGTGGGTGACTTTGCCCCCCATGCCCCTGGCCAGGGCAGGTGCCGCAGTGGTCACACTAGGCAAGCAACTGCTGGTGGTGGGAGGGGTGGGGAGGGAGCAGTGCCCCCTTAAGGCGGTGGAGATGTACAACACGGACGATGGGAAGTGGATGAAGAAGAGCTCACTGAAGGAGGCCATCATGGGTGTGGCCGTCACTGTCAAAGGTTAGGGCTGTCCCCAAATCCATTGCTGTTTAGTTGAAGTTCTATTTTCTTCAAGGGCAAGTCCTAGTCAGAGCTGGAACAGCATAATTAAAAAGGAATGCTATCTTTTTTTTTTTAAACACAGCTACATCAGTGGTGTACATGGTCGTTTGGGGTTTCATTGTATAATACATTCATCTGATGTGACAAACACTATCAATATTGCATTAACGTCTGCCTAGACTTGTTTTAAAGTGATGTTAGTGTTTAAATGGTTTATAATATCAAATGAAACCAGCAAGTCATCATACTATGAAGCATATTAAGAGATACAAGAAACCTTTAATTTGTATCAAGATTTTTTACAAGATTAATAATTAGTGTGTGTGTGTGTGTGTGTGTGTGTGTGTGTGTGTGTGTGTGTGTGTGTGTGTGTGTGTGTGTGTGTGTGTGTGTGTGTGTGTGTGCGTGCGTGCGTGCGTGCGTGCGTGCGTGCGTGCGTGCGTGCGTGCGTGCGTGCGTGCGTGCATGCATGTGTGTCGGTGGCATGTGTCCCTGTCTGTGTTTGCCCAGATGGCCGGGCGTTTGCGGTAGGGGGAATGGGTTCTGACCTGTTGCCCAGGAGTATCCTCCAGCAGTATGACCTGAGGAAGGACATGTGGGGCCTTTTGCCCCCTATGCCCACCCCCCGCTATGATGCTAACATCAACCTCCACGGCTCCAAGCTCTATGTGGCAGGTGGGTTTGGCAGCACGGTGAGCGAGCACATGGTCGGAGTGAGAGCAGATAGTGTTTCATGTGAATGAGATTTTTGCTGTGTGCAACAGCCTTTTAAATGTTGCCTTTTATATATTTCTCTCCATTTAAGGAGCTCTTGAAAAATGTACCGTTAAACTTCAGTCTGTGCATCTCCAGAGATTTGTAAGCGGGTTATAAAAAGATATGAGCAGGGGAGTGTTTGTTCTGTGTAAAACATTCATGTGTTCTAACGGAATTCATTGTACAGTATATGACTGCTGACGCAGTTCTTACGTAAGTGTCACGCCAGGCCGTGTGTGCGGACATGGTCTTGTCTAAGACGGACAGATATAGCTAGAAACAATGGGAGTAGACTATAGAACACAGTCATGTATATAGTGTCATAGTGCCGCGGGACTCTTATGTAAGACCCTTTCAACCACTGACGGCTTCACTTCCCCGTACAGGTGGCCGCCAGTGTAAGCGATCGCTCAAAGCCTTTGAGGTGTTCGATATGGAGAGCCGCCAGTGGAGTGTCCTCCCGGCACTGCCCTGTAAGAGGTCCTACTCCGGCGTGCTGTGGGACACCTGCGGCTGCCTCTTCTGGCTCGGAGGCCTGAGGCAGGGGGGCCTACACCAGCGCTCCAAATTCACCAACAACGTCAACATCTACAGCCCCAGTGAGGGTGAGCGCAATTCTTGGTGTTCACATACCAAACAAGTTAATATGGCATGCAGGTTCATGTACAGGTTAATATGCGTTAGACATGTAATATTGGAAATATTTGACACTTCACATCCCTTATATTGTTATATTGTGATTCGCATTGGTACTTTCAAATACCCTTTAAAGGAGTATGTAATGTGTATGTTTTCTAGATCAAGGATGAACATTGAGGTGACGAGTAAAGCCCCCATTATCTCTGTTGTTGAGCTACTCTCTAGAATGTTGAGAACACTTATTTGAGAATTGGCACGCCCAGCAACTTTGGGACTATTTGTATTTGTATTTTATGAGACACATCACAGTAATGATCTAATTCAGCACGGTCATGTCAGTATTTGGTCTCGTCTACGATTTCAATTTTTTTACCTACACATTTACTCCCTGCTTTATTTCAAAGAAGGCAGTCAGACGGACAATTTAATCTGCCAAATGTGCAACCAAAGCCAAACGCTCAGTCACAGTCTGCCAGTGTTACCATGTCCGTGCTGAACAGAAGCTTTTGGCAGCTCAAGCTCAACAAATGAAGTCTTTGCTCTGAAGTCAGAATAATGAGATGCTGCTTGGCAGATTAAGAAATGCCCATCTGGAATATCTGATGTCAATAAAGCATTAAAAAAAATTAGATAAGGTCTGACAATCCTTCAGATGAGTTATTGATTTCTTTCGAGGTATTACTATGGCTATTCATACGGCAGCTTCCCCACCCCCACCCCCGTGGAATGCGATTTCCACTGGTGGCATTCGTGAGTGGGAGCAAACAGAAGATATATTTAACCTGCTGAGAGGGTGGGAGATGAGGGGACATCTTGACAGCCTGGTGTCATGGTGCAGCTGTGAAAATAATACGAATCTTTCATCTCACTTTTTTTTCTCCCCCTGCACGTTACTCTATTCAGCCAGACTCTGTCAGTCAGAGCATGGCTCTGAGCAGCCGCACAAAAGGGACTCTTTAAGTCAAAGGTCTGAGCTCCCTTTGCTTTTGCCTTCTGTGCCAGACAGCCAGAGTCCTCCCTGCACACCCCCCCCCCCCCCCCCCCCCCCAGCTATGCAGCCACATTGTCAGGAAAATCAGCAGTACATTATCAGATGGTATTTAAAGAAGCGCGTTATCTATTATTCTCTTTATATCTCCCGTGCCATCTGCTGGACCTGCCAGCGAGCCGTCGGCCTGGCAGGCCACTCAGTCAAAATCCCTCCAGTGCCGCAGGATGGGTCAGTGTCTGTGTTCTTTTATTCCCGGCCATTTTAATTATGCCGCCTCATCTCTATTTAGATGGGAGGGTGTGATAACCGTAGTGTTTCTGTAAGGAATACCTGCCAATCAGCGGCTAATTTTTACTGCCGCTTTCAAGCCTCAGCTCTTATGGGAGTGACAGCTTTTTTTTTTTTTTTCAGGGAGCTCTTTCAACTGCTTCCACTGCAACACAAAGAGAAAGCTAGATCAGACACCATCTGCAATGCCACACACTGTAATATACTTATGTCTAGCCCGTACCATTCAACACCCCAAATACTGTCAGTGCAGAATTGAAATTAGTCATTAGGAACTAACTTAACATTTCATTTAAAGCTCTCTCTCTCTCTCTCTCTCTCGTTTCTCTCGTTCACTCTCTTCCGCTCGTTGTGTGTCTTGTTGTCTCTCTCTCTTTCTGTATCTTTCTCTCTCTCTCTCTTTCTCTCTCTCTGTCTCTCTCTTTTTGTCTCCTTGGTGTCTTTCTGCCAAATGGTGCAGATCAGAATCTCACCCAGGAAGAGCCTGAGATAGAAACCCCCTCCCCCTTTCTGTGGCTCTGGCCCAGTTATTAAAACTCCAGAGGATTTCCACTGCCCTGTCAGCAGGCAGGCAGGCAGACAGAACAGGAAATGTAAATGAAAAATTGAATGAATGTTCCACCTCTGTGTAGCACAGAGCAGTGTGTGTGTTTGGGGGCGGGGGGTGTTTGGGATGGTTCTGCTCACAGAGCCAATTAAACTGTTCCAACTGGATGGTTTACCAATGGCACTGATCCCCATCCCAAATATAGCCAATGCCTTAACTAATAGGGTTTGTGTGAACTGAGACAATACTGCCAGCACCCTATTCCCATATTTTAAGAGGGCCATGATCTCAGACAGCAGCAGATTATAGCTTTTCCACTTCATGAAACTGTTGTTGTTATTTCATGTGAAAAGTGTTAGATTAGCCCCTGCTTCTCTATTTATGAGCACAGCTACGGTAGCTCAACTTGACAGCTCTGGAAAACAGTGAAATAACATTTTTGCCGAACTGTGTTTTGCTTCGATGGATTGGAAACCAACCCTGTGTAAAATCTATTATGCAAATATGATGTTTTTTATACCAAACTAACAAAACCAAAAGGTTGCAAATTATTTTTAAGACAATGGCTGTTTGTATTCATTAGAGAGGCTACAAGCATGTAAGTGGTGATATAATTTGAATAGAATGAAGGTAGCACAGTGGGCCATTTAAATGACATCCAATAGAAATCCTTTGTCCTGTCCTTTCCTCCATTAATCGTCCTGACTGTTCCAGGATCTTGGCTGAAACGAGAGGACACTGCTCCCTTGAAGACCAAACGTGCAGATTTTGCCGCTGCCATCTTGGGAGGCAGAATGATTGTGGCAGGTGGTCTAGGTATGTCAACACATCATGCTAGCACTCAAGCAAATCCCCGAAACAGGATCCTTGCCATAGGTTTGGGTCTTAGTCGTGCATAGCAAGATGTTGATTCAAATATACGTTTGGTGAGAACCATGTAAGGAATTGGTATGTGTCGATGGGAATGATTATCATGTTTCATGCATTATAATAATCCAGTCAGATGCCTTGTTAAGCTGGGGTTGAATGTAGCTGTGAACAGAATATATGAACTTTCGTCATGAAGGGCCCTGCAAAGCTCGGCTGGTTCTGTGTTTGGATAATGCTATAATTATCCAAGATCAGAGCTCTTCAAACAACTAGCTTGTATGGGCTAAACAGTTAGACTTCAAGTTTGGATATTATTTCACCTCACTCTCACCATACTGTAGATGGCTTAAGAATGAAGAAGAACGCTTGAAGGTTCAGTGTACTACTTAAATTCAGAGGGTCTGTCAAAAGGCTCTTCCTTTATGCTGTAATCTGTTCAGATTATTTTAAAGACTTGGCATTGAATTATGGCTGAGAATTTCACCTAAATTGAATTTGCCATTCACAATGAGTTTATAAATGGGAGGGCATCAACCCAATTTGCACACCAATAGGATACTCTCGTTATAAAGAACCAGATCGAAATGGTAAGGGTATTTTGAAGAAAACTCATTATGTGAAGAGGTCATAGATCTGCAGAAAGGACAGCCAGTTCTTGGAATGACCTTGTGAAATGTATTTATGTATATTATAATGACATGATGGGATGCTATTCAGTTTCCCCTGACAATGTCTCCCATCCTGCATAAATGAATACATATTTCATCTCATATTCATATTCCACACCGATGGAATAAGCAGGGGTCATGATAGTGTGTGTGTGAGAGCTAAAAGGAAGAGGTAACAGACATGACTTTGAGACAACTTGTTGGAATATCGGTTGTGGCCTGTTGCTGTATCTGACTGTTCATTCTGAAACTTGCCCACAGCTTGATAAGAGCATCCATCTCACAAAATTCATTCTACTACATTAAGCTCGGACTGCAATGAGCAATGAATTGATCCAGACATTAAGAAATCTGTAAATCACCTAATCATCCAAGTTCTAAAGCTCCATCATGTTCGGAGTTATTCTAAATCTGGCCCTTTAAAACCAGACGAGATATAAGTGCAAAAAAAAACATGTATTGCAAGCTACAATTATTATTATTTTTTTTTAAAGTAACAAGAGTTAGCACATATTTTCCTCTGTAACTTCCTGGGGAAAACTTCTCGGTCCTTATCAAGTAATCTCCTCTGAAAAGTGGTGGTGTAAAATAAACGCAGGAATTTTCTATTTGAATGTGTTCAGCAGAGTTGCGATTGATTAAACATTTTCTTATTACATCTCCCAAGGCCACCAGCCCTCTGTGTTGGACACGGCCGAAGCCTTCCATCCACAGAAGAGGAAATGGGAGTCCATTGCTCCGATGGCATCTCCCCGATGCTCGGCATCCACCATTGTCATCCACGACCGCCTGTTCGTAGTGGGTGGTGTCAATCAGATCCCCAGCTGTGCTCATGAGGTTCTGTTTATAAAGGAAAAGGAGTGCCTGTAGCCGTAGGCTGTGCTGAAATCACAGTGTGAGATTTTCAAAGCGTTAGCTCCCCCTACAGGCCACGCTTTTACAGCACACACATTTAGACCTGTAGCGCCATCTGCAGGCTCTCATGTTAGAAGCGGTTGCAAACTGTAGCCAAACTGAAAGTAGCTGTCAAATTTAAGCAGTAGGAAGCCTTAACCAATAGCCAAAGACTGGCAAAACTACAGTCACATCAGACCTTGTTCCCACAGCATTAAAAAAGTCATAAATGTCAGTGCGTACCATGTACAATACTGTACATTGTGATTCATCCACACATATACAGATTTTTCATTATTTGAGGAGCTGGTTTTCTCTGTAGATAGCTCACTTATTCAGGAATACAGGATGTGTTCAGTGCAAAGTGTCTTTGAATGTGTTGACTTTTCAGCTTTCACCATGTGCACTTTGTGAAAACTGCACTGTCATCAGTATTCCTGTAGCAGAGTGCACTTCATTTTGATATCATTAATCAACACATGTTGGATAAGTGTTTAATGTGTGTGTTCTCACAGTAACAATAATAATGGGATGTGAAGGTCATTCAGCCGAGAAATGCCATAAACAGATTATATTTTTTACAATTGTTAAAAGTGCCATTTGACATACACCTTTAGTATCTGGTTGACATTTTTTCTCTCTTGAAAATGAAATTCAGAGACCAAATAATGCAATATAATAGTGTTTCACCGTTATAACACCTGGGACTAAATTCTTGTAGTAAGCATTTCAGTTGTAAAAAGAAATGGGGATAGCTTATAGCAATGCAGTGTTCATGGGGTGCTAACTATGTTCAATATTATATTTTTAGCTTTGTTTAATTTAATGTAAATGATTAAATATCTTCTTGGCTAAAAGCTTGTATAAGGACAAGTTGGAGATGGCGTTTATCTACCAACAGCACCACCAAAAGGCCATGAAGAGCAAAAAAACAGCATGTTTGTGTCATGATTTAAATCAGATGAGTTTACTCTGGCATTGTGGATTGCATGTTTAATGTGACAAGATATCCATTTTACTTATTAAGTTAAGTGTATATTAGGCAAGTCATGCAATGTGTAGGGTTATCAGGGAATAAGGACATTAATGTGATGATAATCTGTGTTTGACGGAAAAGTATGTTAGAGGGACAGTGCAATGTGCAATACATAGAATTTAAAGTTTAAGTGAGATGAACAAACTGACGAAAGTCAGATTTCTTCGTTAAATACTGCAGTACCATTTTTATATGTCATTGTCATAGGGCTATACCTAATACTTGCATAGAGCTAACACAGAGGAAGAGAGCTAGAATTGTCCTTGTTGTTGTATGTAATGTACATGTGAGAATAATAATTGATCTTTGTTATGGGCTTATCACTGATACTGTAGCATGGGCAGAGGATGTGCAGTAAAAAGCCATAATTGCCAACATGGTCTTGGAGCAGGTCCACTCCCCTGTCTGGAACCTGTTAATCAATTAAACATTTTCTGAACAAATAAATGTTTGTTACTCTGACTTATTTGTGACTCTTTTTGTAAAGCAGTACAAATGTAAATATAAACATAAGTGTTTTGCACTTAGTTGGATTTGACTGGACAGATTTCCCTAATCAGTAATGTGAGTAAGTAATGTTGCTCTTGTATCATTATCATGAGAATATCATAAGACTTGCTCACTTGTACTGGGATGTTATTATCATCATAGTCATAAAACATTGTTAGACTCTAAAAAATATCTTTTTAGCAAAGACTACTCTCAGTTATATTTACTACTATCATTTTTGTCATGTACACTATGTGATCAAAAACAATGTCAAATACGTATCTCTTCGACCACAGACTAAAGAGCAAAGCACATAGTTACTTCTACCCACAGTAACATCCTTTTGACCTTTATGTGGGATTATCAGAAAGGTGCATCATCAGTTAGCATGACTGCTTGTGCAGAGGCAGAGCCTGTATGTCTTGATAAGGGGCTCTCTCATCCTTTCTGTATCCCCTTGCCTGTGTCAGACTCCTGTTGTTTTACTGAGCCATTGCCAGGAGCCTGGGGGTTATTCATCCGTATTGATTTCTCTGCTCTGCTAGTTAGCCAAGAAGCAAACACGTTTATTCATGTGACTACATCTGTGGCGAAGTTGGCCACAGTCCTCTACAGAGGTGAGGTGCTCCTTTAGTGTGTACTGCTGTTTATCCTGATGCTTTAATGTCATGGAGAATAGATTAAAAGATGTAGGTATACAATGGCCTTTATGGTAGAGAAGTCTTTACTCCAATTCACTTCTTGGGATTCTTTGCCTCCACCTCCTCCACATCAGTGAAATGTTTGGAGACATCGTCAGGCTCTGGTGAGTTTTTATTCTGTCAAGTAACAAAATAACCAAAGCTAATACTGCTAGTACCTTCAACATGTAGACATGTAGTGTAGGTTTTTGAGATCAACAAAAGTATGATGCAGTAACTTTTATGTGAGTTTAAATAGAAATAACAAGAAGTAACATTATGGCTATAGCCAAAAGCTCCACTCTGTTTGAATGCCTTTGCCTCTCTGGAATGTATTCCTTCACAGGTGTCAAAGTTACACATTATCAATGACACTTCCCACTGTCTGTTTGAGCAAACACTTGCAGAGGAAACTTTTAAAACATTTGTAAGTAGTTTAGTGTCAGGAAGTTAAGCAGAGGAAAACAGAACAAGTATGAGATATCTCTGGCAACACTCAAGGGAGCTTTGCCGAAACTAAGTGTCATCTAACGGCGTCATCTAAAGTGTTTTTGCACTGAACAGTGACACCCTCTGATGAAGACAGAAAATATATTCCAAGTTTTCTCTGAGACTTCTCAAGTCTCATGGATCCCAAACATAATTTGTTTTGTTTGTTTGTAAGGTTTCCTTGGTATTAGGTACAGGTCTATTTCAGATTCAAATGAAACAGAAAAAAAGAAGGAAATACATAGTATACTAGCATGATGTAGCCTGTGGCAGACACTCTTGGATACATATACCCAAATATACCTGTCCCTCATCTGCATGGCCTTGTTGCAGGATACATGAAGTGCTTGCTTATCTTATCACTCAGGTTTTTCTGGTGGTTTCATATTCCGCCTCATTCCCCTGCCTAGGGCCGGGCCCTAGCACATTTGGCGCCCTAGGCAAGCTTCACTCCTGGCCTGGTTTGCCAAGATGTTTTTGAAGAGTATACGTTTTAAGAACACGTTTGGTGTGCTTCAGCCGTATGTCGCCTGTAGGAAGAACCGGCCCTGCCCCTGCCTGATGATCATGCTGTGCCTCCATGTATCTGTATTAACCCAACTCTTGGACATGCCACTAGGGGGCACCATAACAACATTACTCTAGCAGCTTACAGCAAGCCTGATGAGGGTGTTGTGGATACATTGATGTATTTACAGTAAGATAAGACACTATGTTAATGTATTGATTGCATAACTACATGTCAATAGAATAAGATGATTCATTCTTTAATTCAGATGTACTGCATTGTAGTTTTAAGGACAACATGGAAACAAGAAACTATTTCAGAACTCAACAACTTCACTATAACCCCAAGTCTGAATCTTATGTGTGTGCAGAGGCTGGGCCATCTACTATACTTTACCATAAAAATGTCAAGAAAAGAATTTTCTCTTCAGCCTCCTGTTTCATCCAAACAGAAAGGTAAATGTCTTGTTTCCATGTCTTATCAGATGAGGACAGAACAGGCTCATACCTTGGCCAATACAACAGTGTTATTTAAGGCACGTAACATGATGTGTTAACTTACTATAAAATAGACAAAATTGTTTAATATTTCATATATATAGGGTCCAGTTTAACAATGACTACAATAGTGTATTCAACAGTAACTCATGTGTTTCTTTCTGTGATTGTGTTTTAGTGCTAGAGATTTTGTGATTTTCACCTGAGTCACATGGCGTTTAATTTCTGATGATGAAAGGGATCTTGAAGATTTACCTGAAAGAGATTTGAATCATCATCAATAATGCAGTGCCTCACATGAAAATGTAACAAATTAAAATTACAATTAGAAATATGAATTTGTAGATAATATTAAGTTACAAAAATTTACTTTGCTCAGCCAAACCACCCACTCAGTACATGTTTCATGGTGTATATGGTCTGTCCATTATTCCTCATCAGTTAAACAGAAACCATCCATGAATGGGGAGGTTTTCTCTGCCTCTGTCAGAGTGACGTGCAGGCTCTCTTGGCAAAAGCACATTTTGTTCCACTAAGGTGTGTGGAAGGCCAGGCGTGCATTTCTCTGCCCAGGGGTATCTGAGGTGAGCGATTCTGGGGGAATAGTAACGTGCCTCTTAACGCATTTTGTGCATGCTGCCCAGCGTGTCGCCAGGCTACTCTGTAACCAACCCTTCCTGTTCTGCGTGCCTCTGGACCCCTTCCACTGGGGTACTTAACTGGTCATGTGACCAGCCCCTGGACTGGAGGTCTGCTGACCTCCAATGCAAAGTAGATGATTGCCTCCAGTGGTGCTGCACAGTGCCTACACTCTCAGGAAGCTTTTTCCACATTAGCTTTGTTAAGTAACGTGGGCTAACCACTGTCTTTTGGAAGGTTAGACCAGCGTGAAGACAGCATGACTGTTATCCAACAGAGGATGATGCGATTCAGACAACAGAGATGATTTGAGAGGGAGAGGATTCATCCTGAAACAGTCACTACGTAATTAGTTGTGTAAATAAGAAGCCCATATTTGTAAAGTGTCACATTGTGTGATCTGAGATTGCAGGTTGGCTCTGACCTACATGAAGAGTCTGTGTGTTGACCTTTATCTGGCCAACAAGGGGGATTGTGTAGAGTAGGGTATCTTAATAGCATGGCCTGATATGGAGTGTCTCAATGGCTAAAGAAATGCAGAGAAAATGCCAGAGAAAAGATTATCTTGCAGCTAGTGACCAGCCAAACCTGTACTTTTGGATTTTGGAGAAGTTCTGTGGTTTATTATATAGACCTACAGTTCAACAGTCCTTTAGTTTGTTTTGGTGCTAATTCAGTTACATTTACAGCTTTGTTCACGAGGAGTAACAGCAAGTTTCAAGGACCAAAATGTGGTGAAATGTGTTGATTTGCACTTATTCTGCAGTAGTGGATGGGAACCACTTCTCTTCCCTTTCACTAACCTTTCCATTCACTCGCAAGGCCTCTCAGCATACCAGTTTCCATAGCAGTATAATTTTTTTATATTATGCCTAATGACCCATTAGTCAAGACAGAAGATAATGGGACCATTTTCTGCTCTGCCAGAAAGACAGAAATGTATTTAGTATGTTCATTTCAATAACAGAGAGGTCTTGAATTTACCCTGACTTGTTTCCAACGTATGATTCCTGATGGAAGGACACTTCTTGGGTTAGGAGCTGAACCAAACCATTACAACTGTGTGCCAAGCAATTTACTTTTATACACAGACACCTTGCTGAGCGTAATGTTAAAATGGAAGCAGAAATGGGATTGACTAAGAATAAGATTCAAAGGGTGACATTAGATTAGGGTTGCCACAAAGCAGAATTGCAAAGATGAATACACTTTAAGTGGCAGAGCCCTCTAGAAAAGAGAAAGAAAAAGATTGAACTGTAAGAACAAGGAAGTAATAGAACCAACAAAGAATCAGACTAAAACAGCCACTTCTAAATCACTAAAGTGAAAAAAGAAAATAATGAGCATAATGTTTTACTGATCCCATTTACTTTTCACTTCCACTCTCATCACTCAGGAGAATAATTCTCAAATCTACAGGTAAGATAGGCAATGTGAACAAGACAATGCATGACATTGTTTTTTCCATGGAAGGACGAAAATGTCATGATGCACCATGGCTCTATGTGCAAGGACACTGATTGATTCAAGTTTTTCATTCAATGTTACTCATAAACAAATTCGTTTAGAAATCATATGCTGCATCTTTGCATAAGTGTGACTGGAGTGCCCATAACTATTGCATTGCCTTGAGAAATATTTGGAAAATAACTTCATATTTCAACTGCAGACAAGTATATTTTGTTATGAACCTTTCCAAAAAAAGAGGGCAAGGACACATGTTGGGAACATGTGTATTTGTACAGTAAAATGCTGTATTCCGACATAGGTGCATAGCGTCTGTGTTTGCACAGGTAAAGTCCTCCATATCTGCTGAGAATAAATCAATGCTCTTGGGAAACTGACAGGGCAATGAAGGAATGCTAAATGTAAGAATTTAAAGGAACTATGAAACCTAAATTAAATTCCCCAGTTGTAACACAGATACTATGAATTACATCACTATATTTGTTGCTTTTTGTCATTTTTAATCAGTGATATTATGAGTTACAGCATACCAGCATGCTGGCCGTGAACTTGAAAGCAGGTTGACACATTATGTAATTGCAGTGTGCTATTCCTGTTAGCCAGCTAACATGTCACCAAATGTAAATACTCAGTGAACTTGATTCCTCAAGCAAAGTCCAAGGGGAGTTGAGAGGCTATGGAATATTGTTTTACAATGTACAGTGGTTAAGATGAACTTTTGGTACTTTAATGAAACATTGACTGGATTTGTCAGGTTAATTGGTGAGACTTGTTATCCATGAACGTGGTTTTGAGACCTCCATTGGGGAAATTTCCATGTGGCCTTTTCCTTTCCTTTTTCCTTCTCTCCATACCTACTGTATTGGCCTTTCTTCTTAAATTTTCTCATTGAGATTTTAGGATTTCATCAACTAAGTGAGATGGAATTTGAACTAGGTTATTGAGAATGTTTTGATGGAATCACACTCCGCAATGATGCATTTTATACAGATATAACAGTCAGCTGAAGTGAGGGTTTGAAAAAGAGGGGTCCTGAAGTTATGGTGGCTAAAATGGGCTTGTTCGGGCCTCTCTTTCCTTTCACCAGAGTGAGTTGAGGAGGTGCTAACCATTCATAGTGACTCAGGATCGGTTTTTAGTCCAAACCGAACATTCTTCAGAGAGAAAAGAGCTCCAGGGAAAGAACTGGCAGAGGCCGGCTTTGGGGTTGCCAAGGGGAGAGTGGATGTCTTGAAGCAGTTGTCATGGCGAGATTTGTTTGGTCTCCCATACGCACTACCCTGTGCCACCTCACTTCCTGTAGAAAATCATTAAAGTTGTACACTTCCTCTAGACAATGAACCACTGAGCAGCGGGTTTGTCATCAACAATTGGTTTAATCCTTGAGTAATTTTGACCTATCTTTTGATGAAATGATGATACTAAGAATTGTAACAGAAAAACTTTGTGAAATTGGCATGCATCTCCTGACAGACAAAAAAGTAGAAAGTTGGATTGGTTTACAGTTTCAAAGGGTCAACATTTTCCATCTCATCTTTCAGCTTTTTTTATTCTTGGATTAAATTACAACTATAACAAATCCCTATTGTTCGGTCTACATATGACCCAGTTCACTAAAGTGTCAAATGAGATTCTGCAGTCACCACTCGTTATGTGAGCTAACAAGCCAAGTAATGTTGCTATGAAATGTTAGCCCTGTAGGCCATGAACTAGCATGGTGTTGAAAATGCAGAGGTAACTGGGATGTGCTACCTGTTGACTGAGCACTTTAGGTTGCTTGAACCTCATTAACCTGTTTCATAATACTACTACTCTTGCTCAAATGCTGTAAACCTAATGTACCCACTGCTGCTAAAAATGGTTCTGGTCGCATAGAACCGTACATAATATTACCATGATAAATGTAACTCAAGACACTTATTTCAATCATCAAATCAATCATTACTGGAGGATTAAACACTATTTTCTTCCTTGTCATTTTCAACATTTTTGAAATGTGATAGAGCTGACACACTTGTAAATTCAGCTGACATATTAATGCTTTTACAGTAATGACTTTGTGCAAACACACCTTGTGGTCCAAAATATAATTCCTATGGATTTCACATAGAATTAGGATAGTGGTGTTGCATTTGATTGTAAATGTACTGGATCGGATATTCTGGGGTGGCAGCTTCAAAATCAGTACAGTGTGATTATGTTGGGCTGAATACAGTTCCATGGCTGCATTTTGACAATTGTGACCCTGTGTGAACATCAAATATAGATGACCTTGAGGTCCGCCTATAGTTGAGATGAATGTTCAATTTGCCTCTGATGTTTGAGTGAGGGATAAAAAGAAACCTTCGCTGGTAAACTTTTACCTTATGCCCATGCACGTGTCTCACTTTATATTTCTAGCGTTAATCCACCAAAGGCTTTCAGTCTTCCAGAAAAACTGATCGTAGACTAATCAAAGTTCCTTGTATCAGTTGTAAAGTAGTCGTGTTTCTGCATTCATGCGATTCATTATTTATACTCATTCACAAATAAATAATGTGGTATATAATTGATAGAAAGAACGTGTTCAGGAATTTATATTTCTGTACTGTTTATATAAATTGTTTATAAAACACAATTTCTGATTGACAGTCAAAAGGCGCTAATCATCATCAACACCACATGATCTCTATTCCGAACCATGGTGACAGGTGTACTCTGGTCTTTCCTAAAGATAATACAACAATCAGAATGGGTTCCAGTATTTTCTGACTATCACAGATCCGTTTTCCTATCACTTGACCATATAAAAAAGCTCATATACTTTATACAGAATTGCAGCAGCTGCTCATCTTTATATTGCTCCCGTCCTGCAGTCTCTCCAATGCACACTTGATGCACAATTAAAATTGTTGAGGGTGGTGGGTTTGTACATTTTTTATAGACAAGATATTCTCAAGAAGTCATGAATTGTTCCAAAAAGCCTCATTAGCTGAATAATAGGTTCACCTCCCAAGTATTGTGGCACACTTTGAACATACACACTGGCTTATAGTTCTATTTGGTTGAGTAGCACGAGACAAACTAATGCTGTTGTGTGGTATCTTAAGCCAGAGAAAAACCACCGTGGTGAAATTAACACTATCAAGGGACCTTGTTAGGGCTGGCTCATGCTCTGTTCTCCGGTGAATTCTAGTGGTCCCTGAGGCCTCTCTTCTAAATGTCTTTTCCAAACAATCCGCTCATGGTTCAAACCCATACTGCCTGATTTCTTGGCCCTCACACATGCAGACATGCAAGTAGGCTACAAAAAGCCTAAAGTCTTTACTGCAATTCTGTAATAGGCTGAAGTTACTCAACCCATTACTGTTAGCTAAGTGATTGGTAGCCAATAACATTTTTGTGATTTTTGATTTTTGATTTGAAAGAAATATTAAACCTTTGGATTTTGTTCTTTGAATTGCACATTTGTGTGTAGGTGTGTGTGTTCCATAACCCATTTCAATTGAATATTAATGTTTGGTTTTGTATATTACTAACTTCTAATTAAGAATTGATATCTATTGAGACTTTCACATATGATGACACTTGTGTCTGGGCAGAACAATACACTAAACTCCAAACAAGTCGTCTTGTAGACAGTCAGGTAAAGCGTGTGCGTAGTGGAGTTGTTGGTGGAACTAGCCTATTGCTTCTAATGAACTGCAGGGCGCGCGTCAGCTATGCCCCCGCCTAGCTCACTTCCTGCTCGCGCGAGTAATATAGATGCGCAAGACTCGCGGAATGTCAAATGGAACAATGTAACGGACCGGAGTGTGAGCCTTAACCGGGGGTTACTTATTAATCCATGTCCAGGCCATAGCCCTACTTAATGGTTGGAAAACGGCAATTCAAGCTCAGGAAACAAGCACAAACTGGGAAGGTTATGATTGGTCCGCATAAGGATTCTGACCCAGCAGTGCGTTCTTCATCTCCTCGAATGTAAGCAATTTCCTAAGGTAACGTTACTGGTGGTGAATGACTTCTTACATTCATCAAGCTACTCATTTAATGTTTTGTATTTCATTGATCAAATTGGTCTCTCTGCTGGATATTGCGTGTGCTCTGTCTTGAGCGAAATTTCAAACAAGCCGCATATCAGCTTGTTTGAAAATGCTGACAAATGTGCAATGAAATCTATAAAGTAGTCAGTGTCCGGGATCCTTGCTAGTCAACAAAAACAGATTTGTTGACAGACTTTTGTTTTTAATTAATTAACTAAATTGTCAACCAAAAGCAGGAAGGTATTTGTAAATTACTCGGTGATGCTGAATGTGACATTAATGTGGTTACTGCATCAGTCTTTGAAGAATGCCTTACTAAGTACAACTTGATGTGCATTTCTTTTAGAAACTTACAGTTGTTACGGGTTTTACTGAACTAACAATTTGCACAGCAAATTTACGTCGCTCACTGCTTAGTATATGATCTGACTACCAAGTAGGGGGATTGTTGCACTGTGGAGGTAATGAGCAAATTGACGCTGAAGCGTATCCTTTGCGGATGTCCTTACAATTATGTAGAAAATCACTGCGGATGTTTCCTATTTCTGGGGGGGGGGGGGGGGGGGGGGGGGGGTATATATATTTATAGTCATAGGAAGCTGGTATGGTATAATGTGCAATGTATAGATATGTCTGGCAAGAGTGCTCTACACATTCACCAATCAGCCAGAAGAGCTGTGGGCGAGTCCACATGACAACTTTTGTTTTTGTTTTACATAGCCTACACCATTCATAGCCCAAACGTTGTATCCAACATATATTAAATAAACCACAGTAATTGTTTTGTGTGACAACTGGAAATAACGTAGCCATCAGATGGCTGTAGTTTTGAATGCAGTCTTTTCATAGGCCTACCTGCTGCGTGACATGGATTTAATGCTTATCTTTCTGGAAAGGCTTTTGATAAGCCTTTTTCCAACACATTGCTTGATCAGGTGGATTCATGTTCGTTACCTTTTTGTGATAACTTTTTGCAGGTGACGTGGAACAACTCGACCCTATCATACGCAGTAACTCTACCCTGACTTCCCCGGACCCTTAAATACACCTCCAAAAACTTATTTGCCACGTGGTGTAAGGTGAGAAGCTCCCAACCCGTGACAACTGTCGAGGACTGGTGAGAACAGGACGAGTGAAATCGTCCCGTGCAAGAAAGAACTGAACAAGACATTCGGTACGAAAACTTCAGACATGAACATAAATTCAGCGTGTTGACGTTCTGACAACCAGATGCTATCCTAGTCAACAGCAGTCTAGTTTGTTTTTGGTTCGCTACGGACAATATTTACTTCTGTTTTCGCTCATTAAAGTGATGCAGATTTGTTTTACTCACTTGAACTAGAAACAAGCTTGTTGAATGGGGAATATCATTTGTATGCTACCTAAGTACAGGCAAGATCTTTCACGAGCCTGGAGCACGGGGATGCACCTGCCTTTCTTATCCGACCTCTAAAAGCGCTGCGCCACTCCGGATCTGACAGAGCCGTCAGTTTACCTCTCTTTGATGGGATAAGTAAACGTATGACAAGTCAAACCCGAGTCCGAAAAGAGTAACTCGCTCCCGGACTTTTCCTTTCTCATTAGAATATCACCAACATTCCGCATGGTTCTTTGGTCGAAAGAACAAGACAAACTGTCCGAAATGTCCGCCGGTGCGATAGAGACGAAGAAGGAGGCGGTGGCACCGGCATATCACCAGTCGAACGGGTCGGTGCACCCGGTCATCCTGTCGGAAAGCACCCAGGAGGGGCAGCAGGAGGCAGGGGAGTACGAGCTCACCGAGGTGACCTCCTTCACGGACCGGGGCGACCAGGAGAGCGACCGGTCAGAGATGGTGGTCATTGACTCTAGGGCTAACGCCAAGGGGCAGCGGGAGGAAGACGCACTCCTGGAGAACGCCAGCCAAAGCAACGAGAGTGACGACACCAATACGGACCAAAGCCCGGTGCCACCACCGCTGCTCAAAGAGACATCCTTTTCCATTGGACTTCAGGTCGTCTTCCCATTCCTGCTGGCCGGGTTTGGAACAGTGGCGGCGGGCATGGTGTTGGACAGGGTGCAGGTTAGTGTCAAAAACTACTCTTTTAGCAATGACATCAAAGAGACAGGTGGCCGGTGGGATAGGTGTGCCACATGCTATGGACAACTTTAAATGATCACAACATTTTGTTGACTGATTAAATTAATTCTTTCTTACACAAGGTAGTTACTTTTCACAGTCACTTAGCTCAAACCAATTTGTGTGGAAGACTTCACAAAAATGACTGATGATGATGATGATGATGCTCCCATCTCTTTCAACAATATGGAAAGCAACTCTTTCCTGATCTTTGTGATAATGGTATGGACAGGTTTTCTTTATTGCAATGTGTCTGGTGGGTATGGGTTGATGTGTCTCCTTCATGGTAAACTGATCTGAACTGGTACTAATTTGAAGATGGTCAAATACTGGAAGCCTGTCAAGGTGTTTACATAACACTTCATCCTAAACATGCTAGCAGCACTAAATGTGGACCTAATATAGGGCATGAGACTAGCTTGAACTCACATTGTAGCTTGACCATTTGAGCCACATCCTTAGCCTAGTCTAGATGATGGTCCTCTAAAGGTAAAGCTAACCTAGTAAACTGATACACACTATCCAGGAACTGAATCAAAGCATAGTGAAGGCCCGTCGCTTTTGAAACTTAAGACTGATGAGATTTGGCTGTTTTTAAGGGTGTCCCTGGGAATGGTGCCATGCACACACACACACACACACACACACACACACACACACACACACACACACACACACACACACACACACACACACACACATATGGACACACAGACGGACACATAGGGCTATCTGCCTCCTTGCAAAGTGAACTCGCTCAGTGACAAACAGTCTCAGAGCTGTGAGGGCTGTGGAGAAAAGTATTTTGGAAAGTTGTAATTACTGTCTGGCTCGCTGCTTTCCTGTTGACTATACTGTTGTCTGTACAGTATATGTGTGTGTGTGTTTGTGCTGTCTGTCTGTTTAAAAATAACGACCACAGCCTGGGTGACAGGTCGTATATATTTTTTAAGGTCAGTCTTCGATGAAGATAAAGTCTGAGGTGTCTGGTTGCTGGGAAACATGGACTTTTCAGGGTGGCAAACTGGCAAGACCTGATCCACACAGTTACAATTTGTTTTCACGAGAGTGGGGAAACAATTAACTGGACACTTCAGTGGAAAGGTTAACTATGATGCTTAAAGAAAACAACTTCGCTGTGCTTGTAAAGTTCCCAGTCAGAACCCCTTTCATCGTGTAAGCTGCTTTAGCTGCTTTAGATTAGACGGCTCTATGAACTATTCCACACCCTACCACAGTAATCTCCCTCATCTTCTCACTACATCCCTTTGGAACTTTTGATCAGTTCTAGTAGGTGTACATTATCACAGAGAGGTCTCCTAGATTATCACAGCCTAAAGATTGTTACCAGTTTTGTCTCCCTCTCCTTTCCCTGTCTTTGTGTAATATATTTTTCTGTTTCAGCCTCTCTTTCTTTTTCTCTCGTACTATCTCTCTGTCTGCTTATCTCTCTGCCTGTTCTTTCCAGAAGCTCTCAATGCTTCCAGTAAAGCCAAATTTAAGTTAACTTGAAATTGCACATGTATTGCCCTGAGTGCTTAGTGTTGTGTTCTTTAAGTTAATTGGTCTAGAAGGCTAGAGTGGTTTCTGGCCCAGGGAAAGGAAATGCTGGGTGTGTTTGTGTGTGTGAATGAATGCAGCTGACGTAAGCCACATTCATAGAATGTAGTACCAGTTATGCAGGTGACACAGGGTTATGCATGCATGAAAAATCAAAGGTTCCACCCATTTTTATCTCATGGCAGGCCAGGTGCATCATTTGAATCTCAAAAACTACTGTTGTTTGCTCTCTCTTATAACCTGAGACATCTTTTTGGAGTTTTATCAGCAAACAAAAAGGACATAGGAAGAAAGAATGGAGTTTGTATGTGCGATGCTGGAAAAAAAGAAAACTAATTTTGCTTGCCACCCGACTCTTGCCTCTCCTACTCCTCCCACAGGAAGCCATCTTGGGTCTACCACATCCAGGCTGTTGTTACAGGAAACATGCGTGGGTCACTGCAGGAAGACGTACTCCTAACTGTCTGTCTGGCCTAATGGATCCCCCACACTCACGGACACAGTTAGAAACTAAGAGTAAAGCATTATTACTTTTAGTTTAAGTTAAATGTGTGCATCTGTGAACTAGCCTGAACCAGGGTGGTGTGTATGAACTACCTTTATCAGGATATATTATAGTATAGTGAATCGAATCACATAGAGACTATATAGCTTCACCCACAATATTAGTTTTAGTCTTTCCGGCATGCCCTGTGGTCTTTGCCATGCCATGAGTTCACAGTGACCATTGGGGTGTTATGACTGATAGTGGACGTCTACTACAGGAGAGGGGAGTGGTTTGTGTTGGTTGGTTGTTGGTTGGTTGTGCTGTGACCATATAAGATGTGCCTCAGGGACTTGGGGGTTGAAGTGTACCCGCAAGCATTACACAACTGTGCAACCAGAGACCCCCCCATCAGCATGCCAGCCCCGCGGCTGCCAGGGGGCGGGTTCGTGGAAATGAGGAGTCGGAGGCATTGGCTAAATGAAGGCACAGCTCCATGGAAACGACATCATATATCTGCACGGAAGGGCTGTGTGTGTGATTGTGTGTGTGTGTGTGTGTGCGGATGTGTATGTGTGTGAATGTGGTGGTGGGGTTGGATGTGGGTGTTGAATGTGCAGAAGTTGCTTTTGACTTGGATTGTGACTGGGGGGTAGAGTGGTGTGTGGGGGGTGGGGTGGGGGGGGGGGGTTGTTGCTTGGGTTGCTTTAGACCCTGGAAACTAAAGACTTTGTGGACAAGTGCCAAGCTGGATGACTGCCCAGTGCATTTTGGTTGGTAGCCACTGTCCTGAAAAAAAAAGTTTTAAAAACATGAAAGGCTAAAGAATGCTGTTGAAACATGGTACCACCGAAGTCAACACCATTCAGACACCCTCACTTAGATCACTTGCTAGCACTGGCTGTTTTCGGTAGACTTTATGGAGTATTTCTCTCTGAGGTTAGGCTATCCTCCTCAGCTCTTCATTAAATACACACCTTCAACCGGCCGGAATTGATTTACACAGGCTGGTGTCAGCACTGGAACTGCTGTGTGGCACTGGCACAAGCTTTAAAGAGAAGCACTTTTTACTCTTCATCAATTTCTCCCCCTTTATCTCTCTCTCTCTCTCTCTCTAGCTCCATCTATCTATCTATCTATCTATCTATCTATCTATCTATCTATCTATCTATCTATCTATCTATCTATCTATCTTTCTATCTATCTATCTCTCTCCCTCCATGACCCTAATGGTAAATATTAGCATTATTACTGTATATATCAATGTAAAGTCCTAGGCTTTTATTTTTTACAGCAGGCTCAAAATCAATACATGAGCAGTTGATATGAGTGACCATTTTGTAGCACAGCTAGACACAAAGTAATGAGTCTGTTGTTTTTGTGGCCAAAGCAAAGCTGTTGTTAGTCCACAGTAACTGCTAAAGCGCTTTATGTCTGGCTTAGCTCGTGTTAGTTTCTTTCTTTATTAAGCTCTTCGTTAAGCAGGTCATTAAGAAATGATTTCCAATATTATTCACCCAGCCTGGCTGGATCTGGCTTAATGTGACTCATGAATGGAGAGAGGTCAGAGAGGTTGTCAGGCACAGGACGTCCAAGGCTCTGTTCAGCAGGGGCTTTTAAGAACTGTGGCCCCAGCTGAGGTCAGCTCATGTTACAGCGCTGAGCCGATATCAAGAGACAGACACTGCTGAAGGTCAGAACCCTTCTGTATCCCAGTGGTGCCTCATTCTATCACGAAAGAACAAACAGAACACTGATCCCTTTGCCTGTTCTCCTCTAACTCCAGATAACACAGTTTGAGCTGAAATGTTAACTACACTAACCCTTGTCCCTGCTCTCTCTATCTCTCTCTCTCGCTCTCTCTCTCTCTCCCCCCCAGCATTGGCAGGTGTTCACTGAGGTGAGCGAGGTGTTCATCCTGGTGCCAGC
This sequence comes from Sprattus sprattus, assembly GCF_963457725.1. Lineage (NCBI taxonomy): Eukaryota > Metazoa > Chordata > Actinopteri > Clupeiformes > Clupeidae > Sprattus > Sprattus sprattus. Next base: position 15,286,421 of record NC_137908.1, on the reverse strand, counting down.
ACTCCTCGGGCTTAAGGGCAACCTTGAGATGACCCTCGCCTCCAGGCTCTCCACAGCGGTGAGTAAACATGCTCAGCTGCAGGAAGATGTCTGTTTACCAACACTCCTTCACCAACACCAACACCACACCAAGGAGAAACCACTATCATAGTCCCTAAAAACAAATGTATACCTTCCCCTTGGGCTGTGAGTCGCTCTGCATAAAGGTGTCGTCCAAATAAATGTATGTAATGTAGACACACCATTAAACCACCATGTCCACAACAGTGTTTTGCCCTCCCTCACGGCAAATAACTCTCCAAGCACTCCACAAACAAACATATTGACATTGTTTGAGGTGATGGTTCACTAATCTTATCAGCTGTGTGCTCACTGTTCTGACCTGAACTAGTTGTAGTAAATGACTAAACTGCTTCTCCTAAATTCTTCTAAATTCCTACATGTGTATTGTCTTGAGCTGCATGTCACAGCATATGGTTCATCATGACTTCATCATACTTGAGTTATGGCATGAGTCCTTGATCTATCGCCTTGCACTAATTCAGTGTTCGACATTGGTTTTGAGATCCGTTGATTTAAAATCAAATTAAGGTGGCTTAAAATCTCAAGAAATGGTAAACAATGGGATTGACTACTTATTTTCCACAGCCAGAACCTCTTTGCTTGCCATCCCTTGTAAATCAACTCTGGCTTGTAGAGCAAATATTTTTCCGACTGTAGCTAATTATCAGCAGATTAGGACCACTGGAAGGTCCAAGCGCTCTCATTATGAGAAAAGCTCGTCCACTGCTCCGGGTGAATTAAGTTCACCAGACAACTCTTTCCTTGCGTCCACGCTGTTTCCTCAGAGAAGCGATACTCTCCCCAGTAAGTCAGTACTGATGTTTTTCAATACTTTTTCAAGAAGTTTGCCAGCATTCATTTAGGGGTACTTTCATCTTTACTAGATGTACCATTTGGAAGTTAAAGTACAATGGGGCACTTCAACCATGCACTCTTATGTTGGAATACTACAATACCACTAAGGACACTGCAGAGACAAAACAATTCACAGACTATTTACCTTACAAAGACATTCCCATAATAGACTGTCTCAAAATCCAGATGATATTTTTAGAGCCTTGGAGACACCAGCATTTACAGCAGCAAGCCATGCAATGCAGAATCAGGGCTTATGGGTGTTGCAGCTTGGCCATTTTTGTTTCTTTGTCTTTCTTGATGCACACTGTAAATCTATGTCATAAACTCCTCAAAGTAAGCTCAGGAAATCAGTGCAATGGCTCTGGCATCTGCCATTTGCATGTCTTTAGAATCCCACTGGACTTCTCTCGCTCCACGCTGCTGAGCTCCATGCCTGGAATCATGTGTTATTTATGAGGCTGCCCAAAGCACTGAGCCCTTATGATAATGCTGCCATGCTCGGCTAATTGACTTCCAATAAGGCAAAAGCCTACTGTCTGCCCTTCTCTACTCCCTGAAGCCTTTTATCTGACATGCAGTTTGCTGCCTCAGAGACCTCCGTGACCCAGCCCAGGCTTCAGGCAAGGCCCACTTTGGCAGCCGCAGAAGAGAGTGAGTGAGAGAGCAGAAGAGAGACAGAGAGAGAGAGAGAGAGAGAGAGAGAGCATAAGAGAGACAGAGAGAGAGAGAGAGAGAGAGTGAGTGAGAGAGCATAAGAGAGACAGAGAGAGAGAGAGAGAGAGAGAGAGCTGGACTAGCCTTATCAGTGTGGGTTTGTGTAATCTACATACTACCACCACCCACAGCCAGCACCAGCAGCCCTCCCCTCCCTCCTGTGTGCGTAATGATGATACACACTCTGCTCTTATCTCCCACGCCTGCCCTCTCACTGCGGCCCAGGGCAGGCCGCTCTACCCTCATGACTGCTCCGTCGGTTTCTGTGCTGCTGCCTTTGGAACTGTATACTCCACCTCCCTGTAATCAGAGAAACCGTCGGCCCTGGCAGAGCAAACTGACTCCAGACCAGCTGGTAAATTGAGTGCTGCATCTGTTACTGTGCTCGCTGCCAGAAAGGACTGGACTGACAGGATCACCGTAGAGAGGCCAAGGCTGCTGGCACCTACCTAAAAACAACCCCCCCCCCCCCCCCACACACACACACACACACACTCATACACCCCACATACACCCTCGCTTGCTGTCTTTTCTTTCTGGCTACAAATACAAATACACACGCACACACACACACACACATACACACACACACACACACACAAACGAACACACTCTCAGTTACACATGCACATGATCCAAATATTTTTGCCTATACACACTGAAGGACAAAGATACTGCAGAGCATTGCAGGTATTGCTAGCTCACCTTCAGACTTGGGAAGGAGCCATTTTAGAAACTGCCACGTTATGCATAAGCACATCTAGCAGTGCAGTAAGGGATTTGGGGATTTACTTTCACACAAATTTAGCACCCACTTTTACAGTTCCAGTCTTTGTCATGGAATGAAACCACGAGTAGTAGGTCTCACAGCAAAACCTCTTGTCCTTGGCAATGCTAGCGTCATCGCTAGCACTCCAATTGTGCAGCAGAAGCTTCTGTAAAGGCAGTGTGGGTCTCAGGACTGAATGGCTAGCGACAGCAGCAACTCCGTGCAGCCTGGCACAGTGTCAGCTCTGGCCTTAGATGTATTCTCATGGCGTACCACAGCAATTGTGCTGCCTCTACCATTCACACCAGCAGCCTGTCTCCACCTACTCACCGTTTGAGAGAGCCTCTCTCTGCACAGTGGCTTTGCCTTAGCCACACACACAAATATACTAACCGTCTTCCACAAAGTCTCTCCCTGTCTGTGGTCTGTGCCTCTTGCTTATTCTCTCTCTTTCTCTCTGTCTCTCTGTTACTCTGTCTGTCTTTCTTTCTCTCAATCTTACACACACACTCACTTTCACACACATTTCTTGGCCTTTTCTATCAATAATTTAATTTCAGAAAGTCAAAATGACTGATTGGTTTAAAAAAAAAAAAAAAAGCTTTTTTTGTCATTGTTGTTTGGACATTGTGATCCAGACCTTTTTCTCCTCTGGGCAGAGGGGAGCTTTGGGATGGGACTGTTCAGGTATGCTGCCCTGTCCCCCCACCCCATGCCACCCCACCCCCCAGACAGCACAGAAGCCTCCTCTGTCAGGCCTGAGCCTCTCCACTCGACAGCAGCGTCTGTTCTGAGAGATGAGATGAGTGCCGTGGCGAGGGCGGGGGGGACATGTGTGTCCACCGGATCAAACAAGCCTTTGTTCCCAACACTGACCAGGGTTTTGTTCCGGCTGATCCTTGGGCCCAAAGGCGCCAGCAAAACACTAAATATTCAGATTTTGCTGAGAGAAAAAGAAATGGCAAAGACAATTCAGCTCCCGGGGTGACCAAGTGGACTGTATATACCATAACATTAGTAAAAACAGCAGAAAAACATCCCTGATATTCATTGCATACTTCCTACTAAAAGAACTAAAGCTATTCACAAGGCTATAATGGTTAGCCTTGTAAATAGACTCACTTCCTGTTCGTGTCTGTCTCTCCAGGCTAATATTGGCCAGATGGACACGGCTAAGGACAAGTGGAAGATGATCGTTGGAAACCTAGCCCTCATTCAGGTACGGTACACTCATAAAGTTAAGATTCTATTTCTGTTGCAATAGATCCAGTGAGGTCATTGAGGACATGTTTTCAAAGTCATGTGTTTGCATTTTTCCGTATCATACAATTCTGATTTTGTTATATAATGTTGTTATGTAACATCTGCAGGAGCTCCTGTTCTTGGAAGCATCCCCCTCAAAATTCAATAGTCCAGCTGCAGAGCAAACATAAGGTGTCCCTTTCTCGAACTAACCCGACATATGCTCTGGGTCACAGACTTTGGGCTTGGTTCAGCTGGGTTGGAGGAAAGTAGAAGTAATCAGTTGCTTTTGGCTGTTCCATGGTGTCAGTTTGAGCTCCATATTGACTCGGTTTTTAAGATCACTAAATCAGGGCTTTGGCACAGCCTATAATCAGGTGTAGCTCTTCCATTTAGTTTGAAAGGAGAATACCACCATTTGTATGACATGACATGACTTTTTTTTAATAAAATCTTTTTTGTTACTTTCTGAGCCATGCAAGCACAGTAGGAATGAATGGCACTCCTTGTTCAGAGCATCTAAAAGCTTCTGAACACCACACTGCATTACCCATAAGGACTCTGTACGGACAGGTCAGTCACTTTTGTTTGTTTGTTTGTTTGCACTCCCAGGTCCAGGCCACCGTGGTGGGCTTCCTGGCCTCCATTGCGGCCGTGATCTTTGGCTGGATCCCAGAGGGCAAGTTTAAGCTGGGTCACGCCGTGCTCCTGTGTGCCAGCAGTGTTGCCACGGCCTTCATCGCCTCACTGTTGTTGGGTGAGGAGCCACGCGAACATACACGTGTGCACACTGCACTCTCTTTCTCTCTTTGATCACACGTACACGGACATGTGCAACCTAGCCCTCTCCATACACGCATATGTGTAGCCTAGCCCTCTCCATACACGCACATGTGTAACCTATCCATCTCCATACACGCACATGTGTAACCTAGCCCTCTCCATACATAAAGTTTGGTAATCAGACTCTTGGCATGTGCTCAAAGCTACAAATATGCTTAGTAATCGGGACTGTTTACCCTATCCCCCTGTCCGCAGGCCTCATCATGATTGGCGTGATCATCGGCTCCAGGAAAGTGGGCATCAACCCCGACAACGTGGCCACGCCCATCGCTGCCAGCTTGGGTGACCTAATCACACTGGCGTTGTTAGCAGGCATCAGCACAGGGCTCTACAAGGAACTGGGTAAATACTTGGTTGGCTATGTTTGTATGGTATTACAGGACCATATTACCCATTACTAATTAACTGTCCATCGGTATAGTAGGCTGTTGTGCTGAGTAATGCATTTCTTATTCTGTTTTACTTCTGTTGTAGTGATAACACTGATTTAGTATATTACCAGTTGTTGTTGTTCAGTGATGTATTGCTATTCACACATTGACTGTGTCAGCTGTTGGAATAAGGAAGTGATCTTGTGTGCCAACAGCTTTGTCAGCCTAGAAAGTCGGGAGGGGGGGGGGCAGCAGCAACGCTTACAGCATCACTTTTATATGATACACTTTTAGTCCACCGAGTGGTAATGCTGATACACAGAGATTCTCCCCTAGCTTCTGACTATTCTGCATATTTTCAAACGTCTGCTTTTCCCAGGTGCTTCAGCGGCCATCTGGCTGTCTGCATCCCACAACTCTGCAGCATCTCACAATAGTAATAAACCAGTCACAGTATACACAGCATAGCCAGTGAGTTTGTGGCAGTTAAATGAAGGCATAAATGTTCCTGCATCATGAATCAGCCTGAATCAGCCTCCCTGAAGGCCACCTCTGGGGATGAATACAGACATTCATCCTGTGTGGCACTGAGAAACGTCAGACTCAAAGGAGACCAGTTATGATTAAGATGTTTACACTCAATTGATGTGCGGAGCCATGATTTGTGTGTTCTTAAGCGTGGGAGTCAGTGTGGAGGCTGCAGACTGCCAGACACTGGTGAGACAGTCCCTCACGTGGGGGCACTGCAGTGGCTCTGAGACCGCGCCGACATGGGGGCTATTGTTAGGTGAGCGATAGCGCCTAGAAACCCCAACTTGGTCTGCCGGGGCGAGTGCAATCACTGGCACACTGCAGTGAGTCACTCACATAGTGAGTGTTTATGGTAAACAATAATGACCAGTTTCTGTTTTCTCCGTCCTGCTGAAGTCACATTCCATGGCCCAATGTAAGCGCGTTTGGGGTTTACGTGTTTATGCGAGGTGAACCAAAAGAGATCTTCCAGAATGCCCCCGCGACTGTTTGGGATGGTTGTGGCCTGACACAGTGTATTACACGCTTCACTCTGCCTCAGCCACAACCATGGTTACAAAACCAGATGCGTTGTGATGCTTTAGTGACCCACTGACCTCGAAAGTGGCGTTCCACTTTATCCACTGAGGTTTCTGTCTTCCTCTCTGACACCCTGATTTCCGTCATCTCGCTCCCTCTGCAGACAACAATGACTACGCCAACCCGCTGGTGTGTGCCTTCTTTGTGGCTCTCACTCCCATCTGGGTGCTGATCGCCCGCCGGATCCCATCTACCAAAGAGGTGCTGTACTCGGGGTGGGAGCCGGTCATCATCGCCATGGCAATTAGCAGGTGGGCATCAACAACACCTGTCCAACTCTCTTTGTCTATCAATGCTCACTCTGCTCCCTTTCAGTATAAGTATAAGGACATTTACATGTATTCATCTGGCAGACATTTGAAACCAAAGTGACTAACAATAGTCAGTTGTTATTATTAGTTCTTACACAGCATGATCAGCTTAATCATATATGTCACTTAATCTTAGTCACATATGTGACTCTTGCCTTCTAACTCTTGATGATTTGTTTATATTGCTTTACAACCACGCAACACAACCCAGTCTTGACTCCTCTCCGGTCTGTTTCTCCTGCAGTGTTGGGGGGCTCATCCTGGATAAAACGGTGTCCGACCCAAACTTTGCCGGCATGGCTGTCTTCACCCCCGTCATCAATGGTGAGAGAGGAGTCTCTCTGACTTAATCCTGTCTACACAAGGAGGAATTGTTGAATTTGCTATATATGGCAAAACCCCATGGACCATATGAGTTACAGTACGAGAAGATGCTATAATGTCACCAGCACCACTCTCCCACATGTTAGACTAGTCCATTTGTTACAAAGATGTTAAGATGTCAGACTGATCTTTTCTCCCCTCCTCACTCTCCCTACTCTCTCTCCCCGTGGCAGGCGTGGGAGGAAACCTGGTGGCGGTGCAGGCCAGCCGCATCTCCACCTACCTGCACATGAATGGGCTACCCATGGGAGAGACCGACCCTAATGAACCAAACAAATGCCCCACGCCCTGCACTACTTTCTTTGGGTCAAGTGAGTCACTGCAACACTGCACTGTTATTGTCTGTGAAAGCTAGACTTACCTTGAAAAGAAGAGAGAACAAAAGGAATGGTGAAAAACCTGGGCTTGCCTCTGGCAGCCTCTTGCCTCTGGCAGGCAAACCCTTGAATACATGGCAGGCATTTTGCCCCAAGCACATAAATATGTGTGATACAAATTCATGACAACCAAGGTTCTGTCACTGTCCCAGACCAACTCATGAATTACGTGCTTTTATGTTCTCTGCTTTCCTCTCAGGTCTAAACTCTCGTTCGGCCCGAGTGCTCTTCCTGTTAGTGGCTCCAGGACACCTTGTCTTCCTCTACACCATCAACACCATGCAGGGTGGACACACCACCCTCACCCCCATATTCATTGGATGCTATATGGCTGCAGCTCTCCTGCAGGTAAGGCCACACCTGAATCACACACCTGAATCACACTCTGTGATAACGTCTCAGATTAGTTTCACTATCTCACACTGAAAAGAAGGCAGCTTTACTGCATGGAGAAAGCATTCATATCAGTATCACTGAATGACGATTCTTACAGTGCTAAATGTAACTGTAAATCTGACATCCAAAGGACCCTCCAGAACCCTTTGCAGAGAATACGTCCTCAAAGGATTTGAAGCAGATCCTGCAGGTATTCTTGCAATTCCCAAATCAGTGCATGGGAGATCAAGATTCTCTTTCTCTCCCAGGTGTCACTCCTGCTTTACCTGGCAAACTGGATGGTACAGTGGATGTGGGGGAGAGGGATGGACCCCGATAACTTCTCCATTCCGTACTTGACGGCGCTGGGGGACCTGCTGGGGACCGGCCTTCTGGCCCTCTGCTTCCACGTCCTGTGGCTGATCGGGGATCGGGACACAGATGTGGGCGACTGAAGCCCTTGGGCTCTCACCTGCACGTCCGACCTTTCCTCCCCACCGGTGTGCCAGTCAGTGCATTACTCTACGCCGTAAAAAAAACAAAACAAAAAAAGAAATGATATGCCTGTATGTTGATATTGTTATAAGTTGTTGCTGACTCGAGGGTCCTCATTATTTTTCAATGGGGCAACTCCTCCTCTCTTCTAGTGTAAAAGAAATGATAAAGTTACACTACAAGTTTTAGCAAAAAATGCAAACATAGAATGCAAATCACCAAGTGCTACATGTGCTGAGATGTAAATGAGTATTTAATTAAAAACTAAAAGAATGTTTTAGTGAAGGAAGTACAGGCTTCAGTTCCCACTGTCAATCCTCCCGACTGAACGCAAAAAAACAAACAAACAATGGACGTTTTTTGGACCAGAATTAAGTGACCTGAACACGCTTAGACGACCTCTCTTTTGTCAGAGGTGTATGTTTGTGCTTCTCTGTAATCTTAATCCCCACTTTAGCCTTAGCCACCCCTTGCCAAGCCTGGTGGCTCTCTCGTGAGACGGAAGAGTTTCGCACTGACCCTGGTCACAAAGGTCGCTCACTGTAAAGGTCAGAGAGTCCTGCCTGTAGGCCGTCACAACCACCTCAGACCCACCCGCCCTCTCAGTCTTAAGGGACTCCATTGTTCCCTCTTAAATCCTGTTGGACCGGAGCTCGTGAATACCTTTTTTTTTTCTCTGTTTACTCACCACATTTAAAGTTAAAATGTGCATAGAACTGGGCGGCTGCTCCTTAGATGTGCATGCATGAATACTGTCCTCTGATTGGTTAGAGGGAGCTCACTGTGCGGACTGTTGTTGCACGCACTGTGTGCAGTACTTTTCAGTTTTTCCAGTGCCGCTTGTAATGATTTATAATATAGCTAGATAATGGAATCAGAAGGACAGTTGTAAGGTTGTGTTTTTGACATGACTGTAAAAATGAAGGTGGCATTACTTGCTCCTAATTACACACACTGTAACACACTTCAGATGAAATGGTCGTGAGCGATGAGAGAATGGCCAAAGGCAGAGAATAAATCAGGGTTAGGGTTAGGGTTTAATCTCCCTTTAATCTCCTAGAAACTGTCAAACTGCATTCTAAAAGGAAAAAACTACCAGCAACACTAATGTATATTTGCTTTTATGACAACACATAGTGGAGAACTTTTCTCAAAGATGATTTTTAAAGTAGAAGCTAACTAAGATTATGCTGACTGGCTATAAGGGCTACTTGTAGGGTGTCTGCTCTCTGACACACCAAGGAAAATGCCCTGGCAATATGTCTGCGGGACAAAGCCGTCAGGCTGAAGACCATGGGATCACTGCTAAAGATGCCCCCTCTGGGGTTCTCAGGCTACCACAATACCCACTGCAGTTAGAAGCTAATTTAGGGCATGGCTCAAACAGAACATTTATAGAGGCTACATTAAGGCATGGCTGAAATAGAAAACTTGAAGTGAATGGCCTTCTTTTTAACAGTATGTCTTGAATGGATCTGATTTTCTTTACCTCGGTACATGAACCCAGGAAGGAGAAAAATCAATAAACCAACAACAAAACGTTCAACTATAGCAACCCATAGCACTCACCAATGCACTCTGTAGCAGCAGCTGCTGATAATGCAAATATATGCAACTAAACTCTAGTTGCAGTTAAACGCAACTGACCACTAACCATTGTAACGCCTGGTATTGTCCTTAAAATGAGCCCTTAAGTCTTATTATATGTGCAGCAGTAACGACACTGCTGTTTTTAAATGTAATTTATCTTGTCCATGATGAAAGGAGGCTCATCTATTTTATGTAAGCCTGTGGGGTCCACCTGTCTATGCTGTGCAGGGAACATTAATTGCATTGTTTGATGACATTTTCTTTTTTTTGTCCAAGTACTTTTACCTGGCATACCATTCTTCAGAATTACATTACACAGCATATTTTTTTTCCCTTGTGTATGTTCCGTTACTTTCACCAATTTCTTGAATTGTTTATTCTACGCTGATCAGACGCCAGTGAGCATGTCTTACTGTGGCAACCTGAGGTGAGATCACTGCTGTGCTAAACGTACTGTAATTCTATGGCCACAGGAGGGCACTGTTGGCATCTCAAAGTACAGCTCTGAGGATGGCCACCAGGTCGCATGCACAAACTTGTGCTTCATCACATCCGGAGTCTGTGTTTGTCTCTGTTCCTTGGTGTAACTCACCTGTTGCCATGACACCACTGCCTGGCTGCGAACACTCACCTGTTGTCATGGCGCGGCTGTCTTGCTGTGAATAATTCTTCAGGGTGTGGGCCGCTTTGTTTTATTTATTTTTTAGATGTATACAAAGCGAAGTTGTATATAATATATATATTTATTCTATAAATAAGTTGTCTATTTTTCATTTTATTTTGTCTGTCTCTCAGATCATGTTTGTTTCGTATTGGGCCAGTAGACATGCCTTGTTTGCCCCCTTTAAGAAAACATGGCAAACCTAACAAACATATCAGACATGTGGTGCCTAATATCTGACAGAAACCTCACATTTGCGCTCTCCACTGCGCTGACTGTAGAACTATGCCTTAACAAAATCACCGGCAAGGTTTTAAACAAGAAAAAAGTAGTTTTTAAGAGCTTTTATCAATTTGTTTTTATCTTTTTTTAATTCTGTGAATTGATTTTTATGTTGTAATGATTACATTTTACTTGTGGTAAGACACAACAGTGCACAAAAGCAACCGACTGCTGTGTTACTGTCTGTATGGGGTGGTGGTGTATTAGTATGTGGCCCTAAACACAGAAACAGACTGCTGTGTTACTGCCTGTATGGGGATGGTGGTGTGTTAGTATGTGGCCCTGAAGACAGAAAAAGACTGCTGTGTTAATGTCTGTATAGGGGGGTGGTGTGTATGTACGTGGCCCTGAACACAGAAACAGACTGCTGTGTTACTGTCTGTATGGGGTGGTGGTGTGTTAGTATGTGGCCCGGAACGCAGGACAGGCAATCAGTTAAACCAAACCATGTTACCTGTCTCCCACTCAACTTTAATCAATCTTTAAAGAAAGAGAACACACAACACAGATCTCAATGGAAATTCCCTTTATTAGAAAACCCTTGTTAAATTTGTCATTTTACATGAAAAAGACAACAATAACAAACGTCACATCCTCCCTTCCCTTGTTCCCTTGTAAGCAGAGGGGTTCAACCCAAGCCAGCTCACCCAGCTGTCCCCTGTAACAGTGTTACTACTTCAAGTCTTGGGCTGTCTGAGGGTAGGGTAAAGGTGTCTGTCAGATCATATACTGGGCCTGGGCTCTGGATTGAACTATAGGATGGGTTGAGGGCTCAACACAATGCCACCATATTGCTGTCTGCACCAGCACCACTACCATCCTTCAGTCTCTCCTCTGCTGTTATGGGGATTCAACAGTGGTACTTGTAAATTTGCTGGAATAAAAAAATAAAGAAAATCTATTATTTCGTATCAATCTGGTGTTGAAGTGTTTTCATGGGTTAATGTTTCACAAGAAAGGTCATGTTTCCTTAATCTGAAGCCTTTGTTTGTGCATTTGTTTGAGTGTGTCTGTGTGTGTGTGCATGTTTGTATGTGTGTGTGTGTGTGTGTGTGTGTGTGTGTGTGTGTGTGTGTGTGTGTGTGTGTGTGTGTGTGTGTGTGTGTGTGTGAATGTGTGCGTGTGTGTTTGGGTGTGGGTGTGTGTATCTTAGTCTTAGTCTCTTGCTGATCAGCCTTCTTCAGTAATGTCCTTTCTATCAGATGAATATTGATCCCTAACAGTCCCAGTGTTACCTTTCCTTCCATCACTAGACACTCACACACAGACTGGACAAGAGGCACATCTTACTGTAAATCAGAGTGCAGCTGATCAGCATTTCACTGACATTATTCCCCACGGCAACCAGTCAACAGAGGGACAATAAGGAGCTCAAAGATAAGGACCCACCTGAACTGCTCTTAGAGTGGGAGGATGAGACCATGAGGTAGGAAGGAAGGAACCTATTAGGTCATTGCCGGTAAAAGAGGGGAGGGGGGGAGAGAGAGAGGGAGAGATGAAGAGAAAGGGGGAAAGCGTGACGGGGACTCGGCAGCCCAGAGCTGACGTCCTGGTTGGCATGGTGAGCCCAAGCGAAGAACAGAGATTGCGTTATGCGTGGGCGGCCGAGTGCAGACAGGGCGGCTATTGTGCGCAGCCAGATGTGTGTACGGTGCCCCGGCCCAGCTGACCGATAACAAAAGGCTGATGCAACGTTAGTGGGTACAGCAGAGAGAGCTCCATCTCACAGCCCCAGTATCACATGGAGTATCAGTCCCCTGGTGCACTGTGTTCTCCAATGATGAGGAATGATTAGTTCCCACAGCCATGCCTACAGCTGTGTGCGTAGATGCAGGGCAGAGCAGGTTGGCCTTGGCCCCCTCCGCAGTCACAGGAAACGGAGAAGACACGCTGACGACAGCTGGACAGCGCTTGGAAAAAATTAATAAATGTTTCTGCTGCATAGATTGTGGTTCAAGGACATGGGACTGACGTGCATCTGAACATGATACCCTTTTTACACACATGACTCATCTGATGAGACTCACGAGGTTGCGCTCTGCTTTGGCAGGTCTCGGCCTTCTGCTTGTATAACTCTAATTAGTTTGCTAATTAAGTTAGCTTATCCATGGACCTAGGATAGGCAGTTAACTTACAGAAATAGGCTGCACTTTTTCATGTGTAATAGACCAAGATGTTAGTTTCTCAGTGTGATGACACAACTCAATGTAAGCAAGAGAGAAAGGTATTTATTTACCACTGGAAAACATTGTGGTTCTTAGCACTTGATTTGTACACAATAAATTAAATATACAATATCTTATTAATGTTAATTAACATAGATTTGACACACACATGTGTAAAACCTCTCTAACAGACCACACGTCTGTAAGTGCCTTCTAACCAGTGCTTTATGTAAAACCTAGGCATATGACATATGGCCTGAGGGAAGCTTATTGAGATTCAGTTAGTTAAACACAATCAAAATCTAGCAACAACCATCTGTTTACATATTTGTTTACATTAATTGTATAACCTGAACATATAACTATTGAATAACTAGTGAATGTGGTAGCTGATTTGATAACCGACATGTTACTAATAACACCTCCTGCGATCTGAAAGAAAAAAGTCAAAGTTCTTCCTCTCATATTAGTGGATTATGTCTTGGTACTCTAAGCACTGGTGTTTCAGATCTCTCCCATGAGTATTATGCTGCCAGTTTGGAAAACCATGTTTGAGGAGGTAGAGCAGATAGAGGTAGAAAAGCTAAGAAAACTGTGATGAATGTGACATGTGGTATGATGGGTAATGGCCTAGCCATGAATAGTTTGTCTCTAAGGTCTGTCATTCAGATTATCACAACATTCGGAGACAAAAATGACACAAAAGTCTAAGCTAAAAGTGTATTTTGGGAAAGCGGGCATTGTGCATTATCCTTTGAAAATCGTGACAGATCCCCACCAAGTGGGCATTTTAACATGTTACCAGTACTGAACTGGTAACATGAATGTCTCCCAAAAGTCCTTAAATCATATCAGAGATCACATGGTAAGCAACAGTTAGGGGCCTGCCCTCAGCAGGAGATTAGCAGGGGGTTGGTGGAGCTCTGGCTAGAGGACGTTACTTTGGGCCAGGGACCCTGTCCCCCATTCTCCCCACCGCCTCCATCTCCACCCCCGATCAGGAGGTCACTAGAGAGGAGCTGATGACAGAGAGCGTCCACCACCTGCAGGACAGCCGAGGGACCTGAGGACAGGAAGCAGAGGTAGAGAAGGTCCATGATAAGGTGGGTGAGCCAGTGGGGTTTGGGAGCATCCGAGTGGGAAATATAACACTGTTTATACACTGGAGGAACCTGTGAGGAAATGAATGCTTGGCTTGCTTGGCTTGCTTACCTTGATCATTTTGGCTGAAGACATCCAAAGAGCTCATCAGGATTTTACCCAGCATCCTGTGGGACACTCTCTGGTGAAATGAAAAAGACAGAGCGGGAACTTTACTTCACTTGATCTGTTGGTGCCAACAGCGAGATAAGGATTTCACCACTAGGTGGCAGCCTGAGCTTGAAAATGCTTACTGAATTGTGTTACAGCCCCTGTTTCCCTGTGGTGTCTGTTTCAGTGAGGGGTGACATTAAATCTCTGAGGTCCAGGCCCTTGTCTAAAAAGTCTTCATAAAAACAAAGTGCTACCTCTGTGATAGTCCATTTGTTACACTGTACAAATCCAATGCATGAGTCATTCTCAAGTTATTACAGAAGTTATGAATCTTCTGTTCAGTACATGTTTTGTTGTGTACTTCTGAGAAGGTGCAGTCCTATGCTCTGTGTGCAAGATAATATTCCCACATGGAAGGAAATGAAACAAAATGTCTAAGGAAGTGGGGTCAATGCAGTTTCTCTATTGCATTGATGAGGCACATTACATACAGTAATACAACCCCAAATCAGAAAAAAAAAAAAAGAAAGCAGTGATTTATAAATTCACCTTGACTTGTATTTCATTACAGACAGTATGAACACAAGATATGTCATGTTTTGTCTGGTCAACTTAATTTGATTTGTAAATATATGTACATCCATTCCTGCCATTCAGGCCTGCAACACATTCCCCAAAAAGTTGGGACGGGGGCAATTTAGGTATAGTAATGAGGTAGAATAATGAAATAATGATCTGATTTAAAACTAGCGATGTCAACAGGTCATTGTAATCATGATTTGGTACAAAAGCTGCATCCAGGAAAGCCCTAGTCCTTTAGGAGCAAAGATGGGCCGAGGTTTGCCAGTTCGCCATTAAATGCGGGAGCAAATTATTGAAATGTTTAAAAACAATGTTTCTCAATGAAAAGTAGGAAGGGATTTGTATATTTCACCCTCCACGGTGCTTAACATAATTAAAAGATTCAAGGAATCTGAAGGAATTGTCAGTGCGTAAAAGGCAATGTTGCAAGCCTAAGCTGAATAACCATGATTAAAAAAACAATACAATTCTTGAGGTAAAACATAAAATAATGCGCTGTTGTATTCAGGGGCGGAGATCCCATTTCATTGTAGGGGGGACAATACATGGTAACATTTCAGAGAGTTATTCCGGGGGGGGGGGGGGGCCTCTCTCTACCTCTGTACCGAGCCCAGAAAAAAACGTATTCTTAACATGTTCTTTACATGTTCTTACTGCGTTTGAGAATGAGGTAAATCTCTTTACATGTCTTGTATCATAGCAGGAGTGACAGGGGAGAGAGGAGGAAAACAATCTCACAACCTGACCGTGTACTGGGCAGATTGACTGAATGCGGAGCTGTTGGTAGCACAGCCAGTTGGAAACAGCATGTGGACCAAACCACTTTGAGGGATAGGGGGATCATGATTTTTTAACACTTAAAAAGCACATTGTTTTACGTTAATTACAGTGGCGTTTCTACATTAGGGGCAGGTGGCACTGCCCCACCAGATGGCGCTGTTGTGCAGAAAACTCAATACATTCGTACTTCGCGGCAAACTATATATATATTTATATGCAAAGTAGCGTAAATATTTGTGTAAATAACCTTGACTCGCAAGCATTTGATCTTGTTTTGGAGTAATTTGATTTGTGTGTTTTTCTGCTGTGTGCTTGCCATAGACGTGAATGGACGTTTATATGTCTATGGTGCTCGCTCTGTGCAACGTTTCCGGTTTCCGCTGGGGCACAGGCCCACGCTGCCCCACTGTTACCATGGAAACATCAATGAGCGTGAACCACACAGGCCAAAGTTAACATTGAGCGGTGGGGCACTTTCAAATGTGCCCCACACGTAATCTGCCTAGCAACTAGACTGGAATAATGTGCTGTACCCCGAGACTAAGAAAAAAAAAACAGAGTCAAAGATCATATTAGACAGACCAATGCCAGTAACATTACTGCTAGTCAGCTATCGCTAGTTTTCGACACGTTCCTCCCGTCCCCCCCGGATCGCCGCCTATGGTGAACTCACGGACCCTTCCCACCCTGCCCATCATCTGTTCACGTTGCTCCTGTCAGGGAAAAGGTTCAGATCGACAAAGGCACGCACCTCCAGAATGGCAAAGAGCTTCTATCCCTGTGCCATAAGGCTTCTCAACAGCTCACCCAAACCCCCCCATCTCCCCTCGGCTCAGCCCGCCCCGCCCCCTCTGCACTCTAACACTCTACCCGGCAACTATTGATGCACCTCAATATATATGTGTGTTGCTTTTTTTTAATTATTATTATTTTTTACTCAGAGATATTTAATAATCTATTTATGAATTGTTATTTATTATTATTTAGCTGTGGCAGTTAATGTCCACAGCAACTTAAGTTTATACTGTAGCTGTCTGTTGTTGCATCTACTGTCTCATTGTATTTGTTACAATGACAAATAAAGTACTTTGAACTTTGAATGCAATACAATGTCAAAGAGAATTTACAAATCCCTGTTTTTAGTTTTCATTTTATTTTAACATACCGTCCCAACTTTTTCTGATTTGGGGTTGTAGATCGGAAACAAATGTTACTAAGCAAAAGCTTAAACATCTTAAACTTGACTTATGACTATAATAAGGAGCCCCATCAGGAAAACTTCCTGCAGGAAACTCACTTTCAATTTGGATTTCCACATTAAATCAGTAATGAGATGAAAATGGTAACATATTCCACAGGTGATTAGGAAGAATTGTGTTTATAGTTGTTTTTGTAGTAGTAGTAGTGGCGGGCTCTTCTGCTGACGATTTTTACACCAAATTATATTTGAATACAGGTGGATGAGCACATTTACTCAAGACAAAAAAATGTGGGTGAACTTGTGTATGTGTGTGGGTGTGTGCACATGTTTGAGTATATGAATGTGTACCTGTGTGCGTGTGAGTATGTGCGTGTACTGGGTGTGTGTGTGTGTGTGCATGTTTGTACATGTGTGTGTGTGTGTACCTTGGAGCGCAGCTGCAGCAGCAGTGAGAGGGCGTCAGTGAGTCTCTCCTCCAGCAGAGAAAGACGCACACGCTCCGTCTCCACCTGCTGCACCTCACTCTGCAGCATCAACACCTCCTCTTGACGCAGCTCCAGCTCCTGGCAGACACAGAAAGAGAGAGAGAAGCAATGAGAGACAGAAAAAAAATGCATAAAATAAGGAGATATATAGAAAGAGAAAAAGACACAGAAAAAAAGCCAGGAATAGACCGAAAGGATAACACACTGCCAGCTAAGTCTAAGTCCCTTAGACCGTTAAAACAGGAAGCAATGTGAGAGAGGTTTTGCAAAAGATGTTAACTTTGCTTCAAACTTAAGAAGCATAGCATGGTCCGCACCAACTGTCTGCACAGCACCACAAATGTTGTATTGATTCATTTAGCAGACTCTTGGGCAATTCGTCCAAAGCGACTCACAGTACAGATGCCCATTTCCATTAGTGAGTCTGCTTCCTGGGAATAAAATGACTTTCGCAAGGGAATTCAGAGACACCCAAGCAGATGTTTTGGAGGGTCCCTGGGCCTTAACCTCTACAAACTGCATTACTCATCCAGTCTCTCACCTTCTCGTGCTCTCTTGATCTTTTCCACTCGTGAGTCTGAAATGGGCCACCCCTTACCCTCCCCGCACTCACACACTCCTCATCATCGTAGTGAAGACTGTGCGACAAGAAAATCTGGGGCACGGCAGCATTCTGGCACCTGAGGAATAGCAGACAAGCAAGAAGGGAATTATGTCAGCCCTGGCTCCCATGAGAAGGTCACAGCCTTGAGATATTATTGAGGAAGGAATGAAAGAATGTAATACAATGAAACAACCTGGCAATTGGATGTGTGAATGACAGCTGCACTTTAATTATAGAACCATGAATCCCTCTAAATAACCTTCCTTAGTCAAAGAAGTCACAATTTACAGTCATGAGTTGTAAAATGAGGCAAAGATCATAACTGTTATGTAATAAAATGTAAAACAGCATTTCCTGACTATGGAGAACATCATGAAAAAGTACAAGCTAGTGAGGATGTTATGATGAATATGAGGTCATTGATGTCCAAAAAATAACCATTTGTGGTATGGAGAGACCTGACAGGGATAGTTCATTTTACGAGAGAGATTGTTGTCCTTCATTGTCATAGCCACACCAGTAGGAATTTCAGTATTTGTTGTGTTTACTCATCTTATGGTTTGACTATCCTTAAATTGTAATCGTTGATGGTGATAATCACCCCTGGGCTTAATGACTAAGACATGACAGCCTACC
Organism: Sprattus sprattus; assembly: GCF_963457725.1. NCBI lineage: Eukaryota > Metazoa > Chordata > Actinopteri > Clupeiformes > Clupeidae > Sprattus > Sprattus sprattus. The sequence goes on along the minus strand of NC_137908.1, from coordinate 15,268,269 downwards.
CACCAACTAGAGAAAATGTGTGTGCTGTGTGTGTGTGTGTGTGTGTGTGTGTGTGTGTGTGTGTGTGTGTGTGTGTGTGTGTGTGTGTGTGTGTGTGTGTGTGTGTGCGTGTGAGAGAGAGAGTGTGAGATACGTTCGTGTGAGTGTGTGTGTGTGTGTGTGTGTGAGAGAGAGTGAGTGTACCAACCCTCTTGTGCAGTGCTGCAGACGTTGAATCAGCCTCTTCGCTTCCAGGAGGCAACACTGACCTTCGTCCTCTCCCCTCTCCTCCTCCCCCTCCTCATCCGAGGCCGCCCGACCCTCCACAGCCCTCTGAAGACACTCTTCTCCTGGAGGGGGGAGCGACAGGCAGTCAAGAGGTCAGAGGGTCAAAAGGTCACGTCAAACCAGAGTACTATCCCCCCTTTATTACTGACTGACTGACAGTAAGTCTTGACTCACATCTGCAGCTTAATGTAACACAGTTTATATTTGAGGAGGAACATGTATGCAGGATCTCTAAGACTAAATTATTCAAACATATAGTTGCACCAGAGCACTTAAAATCCCTAAGCACAATCCTTTAAGTTGACATTCAACTGTGAGAGAAAGAAACTTTTGTGTTGCTGATGGATGGCTAAGTAAGAGGGAGCGACAGGGGGCAGTTTTTGAAGGCACTCACTCCAGCCCTCAGGCGGGTAGTAAATCTGCTGAGATGTTTCCTGGAGATGGAGCTCAGTGATCCTGCTGTTTGCTCTCACTGAAAGACAAGCCCTGTGCGGTGTGCTTCTGCTTTGTGTTTATGTCATTGACAAATCAAATGGGGGATGGGTGGGTGGGGGGGTGTCCTAACCTCCTCTGAAGCTGCTGTCTTCACCCCCAGCATGGACGTGTGGTGTGGACTGACAAGAGACAACAGAGATGACAGGTTGTTGTCTCTCACCTGAGAGACCTCCTGAGAGACCTCCTGCTTCACTCACAGCTTTGCAGGAGCACATGGACCTAGAGGGGACAGAGATGGTCAGTGTTGTCAGTTGAAGAGTAAGCTATGTTGTATTTGCTGTTGACAAGAGAGAATTGTTCAGGACAATGTCACTTACAGCTGACAAAATCAAAGACACTTGGGTTTGAGGCTTAGTCCAGTATTTGGAGGTCTTCACGTGATACAGAATGAAATACAATATACAATACATTCCTTTGCTGTACCACAGAGATATCCAGTATTAGTATCCAGTAAACACCAGACACCTCAAATAGGTTTCCACCTTTACACCTGTGCCACACCGTTTACCTCAGCTGTGTGTGACGGTCACGAAACCTCTTACTTTTCATTTCGGCGCCCATGTTAACAGGTAAGACCAGCCACAAAGCCTGCGTGAGATGCACATCTGAAGCATCTAGAGTTTCTACCTGGAGCCTCATTTTTCAGCTGTGAGGTATGCGGTTCTCAGCAAAATAGACAATGAGAAGATCTGTTGATAGTGAGGGCTTAGAGTAGTAGTACCGCAGCAGCAACACTGCACTGGAAGCACACGTGCGTGCGAGACACTGCAGCACAGCGAGCAAGCAGTCACGCAAAGATAGAGTAAGTGCTGTGGCCCAAGAGTAAGCAGGCTTCATTTTAAAAAGACTGTCAGTGGGGTCTGCCTTCTTTACGATGAACCCGAACCAAACTAATTGAAAATAATTGCCTGACTCTGCTATTGCGTATTCTCCTCCTAAACAGACCTGTACAGGAAATGGGAAACGATCCCTGTGCGTCTTAAGTCACTATGCTCTGTCGCTTCTGTGTTGCTCTGAGAAAAAAAAATGGTCTCTAATTGACTACTTTCACAAAAAAGACAGGGACCGGCCTCAGTCCCATTCTCTCTGCACTCTTTCAGACAGGGTTGTGTGGCAGGCCCAGGCTAGTCCAGTCTGAATGGAATGCTCCCCTGTTCCAACCAATCTAAAATAAGACAGTCAAGTGATCATGTTTCAGCACTCAATGTCATTCATGGACATGTTGTACGCGTGCTCTTGGAAACCGTAAACATTTTTGTGTAAACATTATGAATGCACCTCTGATGAAGCACACCATGTCATGTCATGACCACAGCACCATCATCTCTTGTCATAGTATGGCTTGTCAAAACCAGTGCATAGAGATGCAGAGGTTCAGCAGGGCAAGTGTTTAATCGTTCTTCTGTTATCAAAGGGTTGTTCTGGTGAGATGAGTCAGAGTCGAATATCAAACCTCCCTTTAGATCACCACACAAAGAAGGCAGCAGTATGAGTGCTGCTGTCAAAGTGCTCTAGTGGCGTATTGGTCGGCCCACTGTTTTTTAACTGCTTTGTAATTGACAATATATCTGCATCTATTGTCTGACCATGTCAGAATTCCAATGGGAATTTCCATGGGGAAAAAAAAAAAAGAGCCTCACAACAGGTAAGAGCAGTGATGCAAAAATCCCCTCCACTTTTTCCAGTTCTCTGTGTTGACCTGAAGGCATTGGAACTACAACCTACATCAGAACAGTGATTCAGGAGCGGCGGAGGCAGTGGGGGGAGGCAACTAGTTCAGATTAATCCAATTTCCCAGTGTTGAGGGAATCAAAAAGGACATGTCCTAAGGGCTAGAGTGCACATTAGCTTATTCGTCATATTAATTTATGGGTGCGTGTTCTCTCCCATCAGCTGCATTATTTGCATGAGCCCCTAACAATAGACTTCTGGAAAGGGTAAACTAATGGAAATTGAAAAAAGGAGGTAATTGCTCGTTCCAGATAAACTTATGACATGCTTTTAATTGTAAGACAGTGTGTTGGATTTTGAAATGATTAAGGTGAAGGCAAATGTGGTCCTGATTAAAAAACACAGTTTACATATGTTTTGGTATGATGTGACTAGTTGAGACAGCGATTAAGCTTTAATCTCATAGTGAGAATACAGCTGTACCAAAACCCACAGACGCATTAACAGAGCCTGTACATACACATGACAGCAGGTGTCTCCTCACCTGATGTGGTTCAGCTCCATCTGCAGCTGCAAGATGTGCTCCTGCAGTGGGGCGACCTGGCTGGCCTTCCCCTGCAGCTCCTCCACCCTCTTCAGGCCGGAGGCCAGCGCTGCCCGAGCCTCCTCCATCTTGCTCCTCATCTGAGTACGCTCCTTCCTGAGCCGGCTCGCCACGTCCTCCAGCAGCCCCGCCTGCCTGTGGGCGACACTCAGCTCCGTCTCTAGCTGCTGGCTGTACCGCATGGCCTCCTGCAGCTGTCCGTCACGTGAAGAGCGAATCAGCTCCAGCTCCCGCTGCAGGTCCAAGCCCTTACTCCGGCCCCAGCGACCACGGATGCTATGACTTGGGGTTGTGGCTTTGGTTGTGGGTGTGGTCTTGCGCATCTCCTCCCCCTTAGCAGCCCTGCGAAGTGCCACCTCCAGAGCAATGCAGCGGGCATCGCTGGACTGCAGGGAACATCTCAGGTCTTCCACCAGCTCCCTCAGGCTGGCATTCTCCATGGTCAGCTGCTCTTGTAGGGCCCTTCGAGGACTGGGGGCACACACTGTGTGCCAGAAAAAGTTAGTAATTTCTAAGAGCATAGTCCCACACACCATAACTTCTCTCACACATCAGAAATTTACATAAGCAATGTTATCAAGTACGGCTGTAAACAACAGGACAAAAACACATCATTGACAGATCAGTTGTCATTTTGAAGTTCAGACTTTTGCTTCAATCCTTAGATCATGTATTCTTTCCAAAACATTACACTCATGGCTGCTGACATTGAAATATGTCATCATTTTATTGCAAATCCCCAGATCCACTGACATGCTTCAGTATACATAACCAAGGGTAACATGTTAGATTTGTCAAATTCTACTGCCCTCAGTGTACCAAAAATAATACTATGATAATGAAAGTATTCAATAATAATGAAAACATACTTTCATACAGTTTTATGACTGAATTTGTATTTCAACCTGTGCCAGTCAACATCCAGAAGATGTTTTCACCTGGAGCACTTACAATAATACCAGCTCCCTGGTAAAGGCTAACAGCTGTCAGTATATTCAATTGATTTTATGTTTTATGTTAAAGTTTATGTGAACTTTATGAAATAATCTGCTGTCAAAATGTAAATATGTGAGGTTAGTGGCACTTGGGGTAATGTTACCTGTCTCATTGCTCCAGTCAGCAGAAGCTCTGTTTTCCGCCAATGTCGAGTGCTCTTTTTTTCTTTTGACAGTATCTCTCTGTTCTTTAGACAGATCAAAACTTACACATTTCCGTCGGCGAACTCGTGGCCACCGAACCCGGATCTCCCGTTCTATGTGCTCGGTTTCTTCAGTGACAGGAAGACGCATAGCTGACTTTCCGCCTTCGCTGTTCAGGGAGAAATGGCCACACAGGCGAGCGTGAAATTCTCTGAAGTTCAGCTTGCAAGGTAGGTCGGTCAAAATGTCACTTCCCTCCTCATCACCTTCTTTTTCGTCGTTATCACTGTTTGCTGTGGAAATTCCCAATGTCAAGCAAAGCACACTGAAGTCCTCTTTCGAGACAACGTCCTCGGAGTTTTTGAAAGCAAGATGATGGAAAACCTCCTGCAAGTATTGGTCGATGCCAGTAGCCAGGACTAGGATCTCATTCTCTATGCTGTGGTCCGGGCTGTAGTGGTGGGACAAGGCTCTGCGTAACCACTGGCCCTTGCGTGCAGGGGACGATGACATGCACGCAGTGTCCAGCATTATTTATCTTCGAAACTTCTGCTTGTCCTTAAGACGTCGTGATATCAGTCCCTCGCAATGAGTCTTCATTTGGACTTTCCCAGTGTTTGTTGAACACCATCCAGGCCAAACTTAAATCAATGAATTGCATTCATTAGGACAAAGAAATATGCGAGTAGGCTACGTGAGAATCATGCTCAAGCCCCACTGGTAGGGAAAAATCCTGGAAGCTTTTCATCAACTCTCGAGATGTCATTCCGGCTCCACCCGCCCTATACTGACCGAGTTGGGGGAAGGCATGTGTGAGAGTGAACGCCCATTGCTGAGAATACATTCCTTTTAAGAGCACCTTTGCATGAGGTGTTACTCAAATAGTTTGGTTTAGTCCGTGGGGCCCGGATTCATTTCTCACTGTCTATGGTTAACCAAGTTTATGAACTCGATAGTAAGCCATTGAGCGCAGACACACAGGCAAGACAGTCAAAATGTATTAAGTAATAAATAAGTGGCTTGATTTACAGGTAATCTGTTGACTACTATTTATAATTGATGCTTTATTTTGCCACATTTAATAAATATAAGTTGTACTTACTATTAATTCACTGAAGGCCAGCCATCCACCTGCTCATGTTGAGTCCAGCTGCAGCCCTCAGGCTAAGCATGGCCTTTGACCTCAGCTGAGACACTTCAATTTGCTCTACAAGCGTGATATTAGCATTGGGATGATTTACTCTATGTATATAATAAATGTGATTGATTCTGAAATTTGCAATCGAAATTTAAAAGTGAAATTACAAAATACAGGCCACTCTCTCTCTCCACACAACACTCTCTCCATGTCTCTATTTTCCACATCTGAATGTTTATGTGTTATAGACATTTTAAGATGTACTGTAACTGACTAATGTTAAAAATAATGTGTTTTGTACTTCTTGAGCAAAGCATGGTCTTGTGATAGATATTAGCTCCAAATACAAATCTTATTGCTTAAAGGCACAGTCCAGGATTCTATTCCAATCTCATTTGATTTTTTTGGTCAAATTCAGCTAATTGCTCTATCTGTCCACTCAGTGTTTTAGTTCCAAATAACAACAGTGCCTGTGCACAGTCCTGGCTCTGTAAATGGGAAACATAGTGGCTTGGACCGAGCCATAAATAATCTCAGCCAATCAACATGGTGCTTCAGGAGCACAGAAGAGATAAATATCTCCTTCAGGGAAAGCACTGCATGGAAGGTACAACTGCATGAAAAGAGCTCTCTCTCTCTCTCTCTCTCTCTCTCTCTCAGGTGGGAAAAAGAGTGATGATGATCGGAAGTCTTAGTCACTCTAAGGTCTCCTGAGAATTTCTCTTCTGTTCTTTTTTTCCTCTGTCCACTCCCCATGACTCAAGCACACTGAAGACTCACTGTATACTCATCTACAATACAACTCTAACAGTTATTTAATATTTAATACTCATCAGAAATGTGAGCTGGGGACTTTACACCAAGAGAAAGACATAGTGTTGCCTTAACTGACAGCTAGCTCAAGAGTTGCCCAGTGTGTGATTGTAAACATTCTTTGGTCCCACAAATACATTCATTTATTTCTCTTCCGTGAGTCAGGAAACAGCAATGTTGTGAAAAGCCTGTCAGAGAACCAGACCTCCTTGGAGTAAACCACATTTCCCCAGGCACTCGTGATGGGAAGGATGTGACAGGTAAAGTGGACTGGTTCATTTTTCTTGTTTTGTCTTCATGTCAAAGATATGGAGAGTTCCTTTCCGAAGAAGCAGTTTGCATATCGCTCTGGCACGCTGGGGGATTTTTATTGTTTTGTCTTATGGGCCATTTTGTTAATCTTGTATAACTATGCCTGGTTGCAAGTGTGACACGGAAGGCACGATTTCACCTGATGCGAAGGGATGATTTAAGCATGTTCTTTCCAGGACAGGGTATTTATCTTAGCATGGTGTTTATCTGGCATCGTTGAGGCTCACTGGCCTATCTACCTCCACTCTGACCTGCTTTTTGGACCTGATAAGACAGGAATTTTGTTCACCTTATTCTACAGTAATGTGTAACGTTATCTCCCTGTAGTGCTCACATGAGGGGAATTTCACGTGAGTGCAAGCAGGAGTCAGGTGTGGATAGGCATTGTAAGATGTGTGTTTTAAACTTTGACCTTCAAAAGGACGGCTTTTGTAGACCAAATAGTTGTTTGAGGGTACTGAAAATGTAAATGCCTACCATGCATTCTGTCAGTGCGCACATGAATATTCAGCCTGAATATTCAGACACACACACACACACACACACACACACACACACACACACACACACACAACACTGAAACACACACATCTGTTTCACTTATTGTGTCCCCTTTTGTCTCAGAGCAAATTATTAACTAGTGTCTTAGAGTAGCACCAGATCCACTAGAGCCTTTGTGTCTCTTTTCCACAGCTGCCCTGAAAGCCTGCCTGGTCTGAATGGCAGCAGCTGATTTGAACCTGAAAGGCCTCAGCACAAACAGAAGGTCAGAGCACTGCAATGGAAGGGTGGGATGACAGAAGGGCAAAATTACCTTAATTACTTTTTAGAGACTGTGGGTGTTTTCAATGTTTCACACAAACACACACACACACAGACAGACACACACACACACACACACACACACACACACACACACACACACACACACACACACACACACACACACACACACACACACAAGCAGGCACATACACAAACATGGCCGTCTTAAACTATTGACCTTTTACCTTATCACCTTATCTCTTGACTTACCCCTTCTCAACATGCATGGGGCCCATCCATCACCCATTTGCCCACCATGTATTTTGGGGTCAACCCCTCTTAGCCATTTTCCAGAATTAAGACACTGTCAGAAGAAGGGGATAAGACCTCAGATCTGTAATAACATGTTCAAATTTTTACCCAATAAAATGCACTCCCTATCAAAAACGATCACCTTATCTTCATGTCGTCAGAAAGGAAAACACAAAGATTAGATGTTTGGGTATCGTGAGTCCTAACTCCTCATGCTGTACATGATCCATCAGTTTGACATTCTGTGTTAAATACCTGGGCCTAGTTACTATAGAGCCATACTTAAGGAGTCTGTAGTTGACAGGAAAACTAATGAGATGCAAGAGCCAGGAATAATTCAAAACATGCACCTGAAGTAGCCTCCATATGACTACATTAAGACTGGCATTACTTCACCGTTCTAATGGCTTATAGTCAGTATAAGTAGTAGATACTCATACTTTTTAGTGCATGAATGACTGTCTCTGGGCTGCTGGGAGGGTGCCTAGCCTCCCTTTACTTCCAGATTGAGCTGCCTTTATGATGGCTCTTGGTTTGGCAGACGGAAAGAGTCGTTTATGGGCATCCAAAAACCATCTGCTCACTCAACAACACTTCAGTTACTGCAGGCTACAAGGCTAGATCACCCACTGTGTTGTTGTCTGGGAGAGTGACTGTGACAACCAGACAAAGGGAAAGAGAGAGGCAGTGTGTGTGTGTGTGTGTGTGTGTGTGTGTGTGTGTGTGTGTGTGTGTGTGTGTGTGTGTGTGTGTGTGTGTGTGTGTGTGTGTGTGTGTGTGTCACACAAGGTTCATGTCACATGGAACTTTAAGAGCTGAGTGGAATCCGTGTGCATAAGTAAAGGTTGCAAAGGTGACAAATGACTTCACGAAGGGGAACTCGTTTTGAAAATTATGACACAAAAGCCACAGAGCGTGACAGTCTCAAGTAAGGCAGAACCAGAGAGTAAACATATCCTAACCCACACTTGACAGAAACACTCCGAAGCCTCAGTAAATGCACTTCTGCTGTACCATCCCACCCAACCCACCAACCCTTGCACCTTAAACCAACATTCCATTCCGCAGGAGCGACCATTAGGCAGCCACACAGCCGACATGAACAAGCACCAGCAGGTGTGGAGAGCATGACATCATGCTTTCTGTATTGTTGTGTGTGGGAGCAGATTTGGGCCAGTTACCAAGGGCTTCCTAAAGATTATTACAGGCTGACTCCAAGGATTTGTTCTAATTGAAGTGGGATTTTGACTGGGCTTTGACTTTGTCAGCTAATATAATACAGAAGGCTTAAGTTAAGGCATTTTACGCATACAGTAAGAACCCCATCCTCTAAACTGCTTCTCATATGCACTCAGCATTGGGTGTGTTACTTAGTTTAATGTCAAAAAGAAAGGTGAAATACAATGACAACAGTGCTCTATGTCTTGTCTTACCCTGTGGGACTATGCTGGCATTTACTTCCCATTGGTCGATGTTGGTGCATGATCTTGTCTTGCATCAATATCTCTTTCTAACTTGTCTAATGGAGGCATGTAGGAAAGTTATACGCAATAGAGCAGCCTCTGCTGGACACAGTCTTGTATAGCACTGACTGAGGAAACTGAAATAAAAATCACATCAAAACCAGTTCATTGCATGTGTTTGAACATTCATTCGGAACATTTTGTTGACCATGCCCCATTTTTACAGTGTTAAAAAGTTTCTCGGTATTCATATTCCTCTATACTTTATTATACTTTGTATGTTTTCAGAGTCAAGCAATTACAGTTTTTTACGATTGCTAGAACAATAAAACCCATTGGCTGAACAAAATTCTAAGTTGCCTGAACTCATGTCGCTAATTGTGCAGTCTGTTGTCAATACCTTAAACTATTTCACATCGTAAAACATAATTTGCAGATCTCACTAAGACTCTTCAGCTAAACTCTAAACACATTCTCAGTCTCAAAACACATTCTGCACTCTAATGCACATGTCATCCATACTGGTAAACACAAGTGGCAAAAATAAAATACAAATAGAGAACACACGTCATTGATTAAACACAACCACTCAAAACTGATTTCACTTGTATCAAATGATGTGACACAACCAATATAAGCCAGTTTAGAGAGCAAACAGGTTGTTGAAGGTGGGAAGAAGAAAGTCTGAGAATGGATAGAAGAAACAATGTGAGAGGTGAGGGCGAGTGCGTATGCGAGGTGGGCGACGAGGAGGAAGAGGAGGAGGGCAAGAAAGAGGAAGAGATGAAAAAGAGGAAGACAAAGAGTAGAAATATCTGATGAAATTGGAGCAACATTCACAAACCATGTTACAGTAAAGTCCATGGACTGATAGTGAGGGAAGCAGGACTTAGAGTGTACCCCAATTTCAGCCGATTTTCTGTGTCCACCATAGTAAGGGCATTCAGAGAAGAGAACAGGTACAGTATACTACTGTATTTTCGTAATTGCAGATTTACTGACCTGACCCAGCCCAAAGACAAGAAGGAACACATTGATGACATGTTGACTCCTTTGATTTGTGTCCCTTTTACTGTAGTAGTGTATACTGTAGTAGGCTTACAGTGCATTGTAGGCTGTATGATGTACAATAAACAAGTTGTATGGCCCTGAACATTGTGCTTTCTATTTGTTACAGTAACAGTACTGACTGCTCAATAGATTTTGACTGGTTGCAGGTTCATATCAACAAAGAACAAGAGTGAGTTGTGAGTAGTGAGATGCAGGGTACAGTACTATAGGGGTACAAGGAGGAGAAAGAACCAACTAAAATGAGAGCAAAGCAGAGTAGTAATTTCTGATACATTTTTATCAAAAGATAATGACGGATAAATATGAAATTTGTTTTGAGATTAAAAAAATGTACTTCTTCCTGAGAACTAGTATATGTTTGGAACAATGTGTTTTCTATTTTTTTGGTTTATTGTTCACTGACTGGTTGAAAGTGTTTATCATTTTGATCACTTTGTTTATTTGAGAGCAGTGTTTGATTTTGAGCACAGGTAAAACTGTTTTGAGGCGAAAGTTTCATTTTGCAAGAGAATTCAGGGGTTTTGTAATTACAGTAATTAGTGCTTGAAGATGAGGTTTTGTGTTTAGAGTTTCGAGAAAATGGGTGACTGTTTCAAGAAATGTGTTTTATAGCAATTGTGAAAAACTGTAAGCACTTAAGAAATGCAGCTGGTGAGTTTACCTGTCTTCTATGGAATCAGATCAATGCCATTAATATTTTGTAATCTGTAATATAGATTTTGTATCTGTAATATAGATTTTGTATCTGTGAAACCATCTACACTTTCAAAACCTATCTACAGATACGGATTTCAAATACGAAATGTATCTACACTTTCAAAAACTATCTTCACTTTCAAAATCTATCTGCAGATACGGATTTCAGTTACGCATTACGGATACGGATACGGATACGGATTTCTGTTACGAATTACAAAATCTTTTTGGCACTGTTTTTACAGCCTTTCTAAAGAGCCAATCAGCACATTGTATCCTGTACTGACTAGCCAATCAACGCTAGCTTGCTGGCAACTGCTGGCCCTGGGAAAGTTGAGTGAAACGGTGTATGCAGCAGTCATGGATCAGAGACCGAGAAATGGCACAAGTAAGAAGTCCTATATTTGGAGTTGTTAATAAAGTCATTTAGGTTTTTTTTGATTTTGTAATTCGTAACAGAAATCCATAACTAACTCCATAAGTCTACAGCATTGGTCTTGTGTAGTGTTTGGTGAATGTATTGTATATTTGCACTTTCTAGGTGTACTTCATTTACACTACTCTAATCACTGAGAAGTAGAATTTCTAAAAGTGTTTTAGGTTTACAACAACAATGTCTAACTGGTACAAAAATAATTAAGTCATATGCAATGTGTGTGTTTCATATGTAACAAAATATGGTTTTGATAAATAAGTGTATAGTTGATACAACAGTGTGTCATTTTGCAATGGATCTGAGGTGTTGTGCTAATTGGGTGTATGGTTGTGCTTATTGGGTGTATTGTGCTAATTGGGTGTAGTGTTTTGAAAAACTGGGCCCTGTTTTCAAAATAGTGTTTAAGCAGTCGAGAAAAACTGTAATGTAAACTTATGTTATCATAAATTAAATGTTTCATTTTGTGGAAATGTATTAATGTAAGTAGTTATAGTTCATTAGAAGTTAATTAGTGTGCTTGCCCGAAGGTGCTGCTTTTCGTGGCGGTACTCCTTGCCACTCCTTTTTTATTCCTCTTTTTCCATCACCTTTTTTCTCCATAGACTTGCATGGCAGAACTTTGAGGCATTATGACATCATAATAGGCTCATTAAACTGGCTTGCACCTGTGATTCACTGACAACTCTCACTGACACCTGCGCACGGTTCCTCTTCTCTCTCTGTCCCTCTCCATTCAACTGTATAACTAGGAATATTAAGAGAAACCTTCCATACCAGGGCTCTACTCACTCATGCATACTCACTCATGTTTACTCACTCGTGCATACTCACTCATGCATACTCACTCGTGCATACTCACTCATGCATACTTACTCATGCATACTCACTCATGTTTACTCACTCATGTTTACTCACTCATGCATACTCACTCATGCATACTCACTCATGCATACTCACTCATGCATACTCACTCATGTTTACTCACTCACGCATACTCACTCATGTTTACTCACTCATGCATACTCACTCATGCATACTCACTCATGCATACTCACTCATGCATACTCACTCATGCATACTCACTCGTGCATACTCACTCATGTTTACTCACTCATGCATACTCACTCATGCATACTCACTCATGCATACTCATTTGTGCATACTCATTTGTGCATGCTCATCCAGCAGGGAGAGCTGGAGAGCTGACACCTGCCCCAATTCCAAGGCACTTGTTCTCTCGGTCATGGCCGCAACAGAGCAAGCACACTCTCGCAGTTCGTTCACGAAACGCATTCTAGTTCACCTTAATGCCTTTGCTTCATGTTAATGATAATCAAAAATGGATAAGTTGCAAATCATTGTGCATATGATTAGATTCAATTAATACATGACATGTACAATCAGCAATCCAGGGTTCTTTTTTATATATAATGTCCTCTTCAGAGCAGCTTTAAGGCAAAGGAGACAAACAATTCACAAGTCATCATTTCATCTCAGGTCAATAGGCTGTGCACTTAAACCAAGCTGTGGTGTGGCTGTTCCACCACTAGAGAGCGCTCTTTAACTAACTGCCTGATGGATGATACATAGTGAATCTTCTTACCTTCAGAGGCCTTGCCCACAAACCAGGCCATGGGCTGATCATCTTACCATTGGACGGACTCTTACGTAACCTGCCTGTTTGAAACCATACTTTGGGCCTATCAGTCATGTCTTTAATGATCTCAGATATAACATGTTTGGAGTGCATCTCCATCCCCTTCCTGCAACCTGTACTCCTATGACTGATCTAGACAGCTGGTCCAGCTCACTGCAAAGTCAAAGGTCTTTTCAACGTCTTCCACGTTCTCATTCATAAACATACACCACTGATGTTTCTTAGATAAATGTGATTGTTGTCTTTTGCTATAATATGATTTAGTAATAATATTTAATGCATACAATATGTTTCCCCCCAACATTCCCAAAACATGATTTTTAGTGAAGGATGGCCAACGATCCTTTATTGAGAACCCACACTCAAACATCCCCTCTCACTCTTCGAAGCTGAAGCTTTGAGTCGTCAAACAGCCTCATGAAGCCTGTTTTCAATTATGTAAAAAGGCACATAAGTGATCAAGGCCTAATTGTTGTGTCTTTCAAAGTGAACCAAGTCTTGTTCCCCTTTTAGCTTTTTTTAGGAGGACAGTTCTCTATGCAATGAAGAGATCTGAGTATTCCCTCATATTAAATATCTGTATGCCACTGTAACCTCATGACTAATCTAAGCCCCACAGCTTGCCTTGCCATTGGCTCGTCTTGGCCTGGACCTGTTCCTCCACTGCGCTTTCTAAAAGGTCTCTTGGAATTGCTATCTTCACACAGTTTTGCTTCCACGTTTGGCTTGTTTGGCTTCCACGTCATCAAATCACAAACTTGTGTGGTTAATGTTATTACTCCGAGAACCTTCTTCCCACTAACCTATAGAATGAAAGTAGCCTGGATACCAGCCCAAATCGTCAGGCTAGAATGAAAGGGGTTACAGGTGGCTATTGTGATAAGGAGACTGCACAAATCAGATTCCAGACCTTAACTAAGACTCCTGCGGTCAAATGTATAACTAGTAATGGAAATGTGAGTTGATTGCCATGATATACATGCCTACTAATCCATACGATCCTGTTAAAGCCAGGGCCCACTTTCCACATGTTGTCACTGCCTTAAAGTAGAGGACATACTGCCCTCTACCTGCCAGTATGAGTGATCAGAATAATTTCCAAAGGTTTTATGTTCATCACATCTCAGATGCTGATATAGGCCTATGTAAATGTAGGCTACCTGGTTTCGGTCAAAGTATTTGTTGAACAGGATAATCAAGGACTGCATTGGTGGTGCTAAATCATTGGTGGTGAAGTCATACTTTAATAGATAAGATCTCACGTGAATGTTGTCATAGTAGGGACACTTTTCATCACTGTCCAAAGTGCACCAGGCTGATGGGTCACCTGGGTCTAATAAACAGTCTATGGTGTACTGTATCAGATTATCCTGAGTTAGCAACCTTTATTTTTATGTTGCTCAGACAACATCAGCCTAATGCTTTGTTTATCAAACAGCAGTCATTCTAGTACAACCACCTCAAATGTCAGCCTATAACACTGATCTGCCTATTCATCTTAGTCCCTGTAGCCTGAACACCCACCTCCTTGTGCTCCAGCCTTTTACAGACGGCACGACCAACAAGCTTGTTACATCGAACGGGTTAATCCAGGAAAATCGGAAGGAAATATTCACAATATGTAGATAACAAACACAGAGTTGGGTCTCATCTTCCTTCAGGATCGGCCTTGAAGAAAATAGGCGTGTCACCGTAACCATCATTCTCGGCCTACCCACCACACCGTAAGCAATCGGATGATTCTGCGAGGGCGGTGCCTAGGATAGAAGCAGCAGCTACATAGCGACAAGCAGCATCCGTGAGTTCTAAGTAGCGTTAGCTCGCTACACTGCACTAAGGTTAATCCTCTGACTTAATATCAAATCTTGCAGAATACAACGTTACGTGTGGCACTTTAGCCATCAGTATAGTAGAGATAACAAGGCGTTGGTATTTTTTTTGATTGTGGCCCGTTATCATTTTAATGTCACCCAACTGAAACTGATCTGTCATTCAGAGGGAGAAATTAGTTCACAAGCTGGACATATAATGGAGACGGAAATACACGTGCCTGTTGGGTCACCGGCAATAAGAAAATATCCAATATTTGTCGACGAACATAATGTTATCGGTGGGGCCATGAAGTTAATAAAAGAACTACGACCAGCGTGGGACATAAAGCTCGTAAAGACCAAGGTAAGTTTGACGTTTTCTGTAACGATGTGGGTTAGCGGCTAGCTGACGTTAGCTGGATAGCTAAGTTGTGTTGCAAATAGTGTCTGGCTGAGTCGTTTGACGTTATTTTTTAAGTAGCCAGTTCACCTTCGCAATCTAACGAATTTACGCATCTCAGTCTGCTACGTTAGAAAACTACAATGGCTCGACCTGACGGTTTTCTTGTGTTAGCCGGTAACACTGGGTGTGTAAGTCTCGACTTCGTCATTTAAGGAAGCTAGCAGCTCATTTGTTATCTCGAACTAAGACAGGTTAGCTAGGAAGAGACACCCTTCATCACCAGCTGGAAAAGATCATATGAGACGTCAGCACTGAGGAACTTAAAGCAGTTGCACCCAAGCCAATGTTATCGTCATTTAACGTTAAGTTGGTCCTCTGAAAGGGTACATGCATTAGTCAGCCAATTAGCTTGCAGCTACCCACAAGTCTTATTGACAATACATTTCTTTCCAGACTCTAGTAGACTTTACGATGCTTAGACATATCACTAACAAACTGGTCGGGAGTAGGATGGGCTGTACGGTTAGTTGATGCTGTAGAGTAACACTGACTAAGCTTATGGTTGATTAAATAATTTGTTGTTGTGTCTAAGTCATCCTCAATATGGATGTATTAGAGAAGGTTAAGCCTTTCGTTTCAACATGACAAATAGGAAAAGTAAAGCATGCGAACCTACAAGTAAATAGCTTCGTCAACTCAAGGCAAAGAACATATGTATACTGGGGCTACGTTTTAAATGTTTTAACATTTAACTGATGCGTTTAAGAGAATATGCTAGTTATCCTGTTGCTATGTACTGACTCGTATAACCTTGATGTTAAACATCAAGTGAGCTTTTCTTGCATCATGAATTAAATTATTACTTTGCCTATGAGTTACCTTGTACACAACGCACGATGTTGATGCTCATAAAACACGCCCATTTCCATCTAAGCCGAAGTAGTAACCTTCTAAGGAACACATTGAATATCAGCTCAAAGTATAACAACTAAAAACAGTAGAGCCAGTTTTGAGTGTTAGATGTGTGTTGCTTTCACTAGGGTGTTTTCACTTCATTAAGATGTCCTACTGCTCACCTCAAACCACCCCTCCCTGAACTGATGGACAGTCTTGGATATCCTCCAAAACTCTTAATTCTAATAAAGAGTGAAAATGTTAAGTTTTTAAGGGCTGAGGTAGATGGATTCTGACAGAGGCACATCTGAAGGGGCATATCCAGGCCCATATTAAGGGGACAGGCCCATATAAAGACTGGGTATAAGCCTATGCATTTGGGGGGTGTGGGCTGGGTGTGTGTGAGTGGGTGGGGCAGTGGACAGGGTTACAGTAGTGTATGCATTGTTTTGGTGCTTTTTTGGGTGCTCAGCAGTGGTGTTTACCATCAGGGGCGGCGTGTGGTCCAGGACCCCTGATCCCCCTCGTGTCTGGCAGGGCTGTTCATGTTTACAACTGGTTGGAATGCAGTGCTGTCATTGTGCTATGGGTTTAGGCCTGGAGCTCGGCGTCATCGTGCGAATAGTGCCCCCGAGCCTGCTCACATAGAGAGGGATCACCCGTCATTAGATTATTGGGTCAGATAACTGTGAGGCTGAAGACCACCACATTCCAGGCCGATTAATGCAGAATGGGGCGCCGGTGGTGGGAGGGCGGTTGAGTTGTTTACAAAAACCACCTGAGCCACCTGGACAGAACAGTCAAGAGCAAAAAGGCGATTTACAGTCTCTGTTTAGGTTTGTTTCTTTCCATGCCAGTGGAAAAGTTCCATTACGGATCTGTTGGTTCTATACAGTACATGAAATAAAAGCAACCATAGGATACGTGGTTCTTACCAGACCAGTTGTCCGTCAGTCTCCTGCTTAGCGCTGTCATCAGGTGATGTTAGAATGCAGTAATTTCTGAAGAATTACTTAAGAAGAAGACCTACATCTCATAGAATAGATAGATAGAAAAGCCTTAGAGCTCTATGTATGGGGCCCACCAGTGTCTTGCCCCTGATTGTGCCCTGTAGTGGCATCTCGCAATGAAACCATTCCAGGAATGGCAGTAATGCATGGTAGGTGGGTGGGGGGTCATGTACATTGTGTTCAGCTTCTGAGTTCTAGCCCAATCACAACTGAATGGAGTTGGTCTCTCTAATTCATGAAATTCATGTGACTCATGTGAACCATATTGTAGGCCAGACACATACCACTGGGTTTGAATATCTGAGGCTCAGCCTGCTAAATCATTGGTGGTGAAGTCATACTTTAATAGATAAGATCTCACGTGAATGTTGTCATAGTAGGGACACTTTTCGTCACTGTCCAAAGTCCACCAGGCTGATGGGTCACCTGGGTTTAATAAACAGTCTATGGTGTACTGTATTGTCAGATTATCTTGAGTCAGCAACCTTTATTTTTTATGTTGCTCAGACAACATCAGCCTAATGCTTTGTTTATCAAACAGCAGTCATTCCAGTACAACCACCTCAAATGTCAGCCTATAACACTGATCTGCCCATAGTCATCTTTGTCCCTGTAGCCTGAATACCCACCTCCTTGTGCTCCAGCCTTTCACAGACGGCACAACCAACAAGCTTGTGGGCTGTTACATCGAGGAGGATCCAGAGGACGTGGTACTGGTGCGGGTCTATGGCAACCGCACAGAGCTAATTGTGGACCGGGACAACGAGCTGAGAAGCTTCCAGGTCCTCCACGCCAACGGCTGCGCCCCGCGGCTCTACTGCTCCTTCCAGAACGGCATCTGCTACGAATTCATGCAGGGTGACGCCCTGGGCACACAGGACGTCCGTGACCCCGTGCTGCGAAGGTAAACCAGTGCTCTTTCAGAAGGAACTGGTTCCTATTATCCTCTCCCAACCCACTCGGGCGAAGCTGAGAAGAGGTGGTTTAAGTAATAAAGCATGCTTCGCTAGCCCACTTGGTGAATAAGTGCACACATAACATCAACCCACAAAGCAAATGCTACAGGTGGTGACTAAGATTTGAGAAACTTAGCATCCAGTATTGTAACAGAGACTAGACAAGTACAAAAATGTACCAGTCACTTAAAAGTGCTAACTGTGCCTGCATTTTCAGTATTTAGATTTTGAAAGATACTAGTTTTCAACTAAAACTCCTGACTGCTGCTTTAAATACACAGTGGTGTGCATGACAGAGAAAGAACATTAGTGTTATTATTCAACATATTGAACATGTTTATCTGTTGACAAGAAGATCCTTGAGAGTGAAGCACATGACTTGTATCATGTTATCGCTCTGCTCTCTTAGTTAGACTAGGCAAACACTTTTCGGCAGTTGATGGTTTATTGGATACTATAACATAATGTAGTAACCATATACTGACCGTAGATGTCATTCTTTTGTCCACCCTGTGTTGATGTGTGACGATTTTCTTGTATTGACCAGACTTATAGCCAGAGAGATGGCACGCATCCATGCCATCCACGCCCACAACGGTTGCATCCCTAAACCCAACCTGTGGATCAAGATGCGCAAGTACTTCTCCCTAGTGGCCACAGAATTCACCGCACAGGCTTCCAACAGCAGGTAAACCCAGGGAATTCCCTTTCCTCTCCTCTCCTCTCCTCTCCTCCGTGATGCAAAGAGTACACCCGAAATGTGTAGGAAAGACTAGCCAAGTGTCTCCAGTTCATGGTACAGTATTAGTCAAGAAATATTATTCAGCTAAAGTCAGCAGTCTATGGTCAGATACATACATAAAGAATCTTCAGAGGATCCAACCGTTTGAATATTAAATGTTAGTGAAGCAAATGACGGTAGACAAAAGGCTTCAATATTGGTGAGCTAATGACCAGTAGTGTGTGTTGCAGCTCTAAGGGTTTCCTGCCTGAAATGTCATTCTTGGGTTATGAATGAAAAACTGAGGGGGAAAAACTGTGAGGAATTTAGCTCAGACACATATCTTTTTTTAATCCCTGTATCCTGGATTATTTATGCTCAGTTGAGTGGAAATAATCATCCCCTTAGTTGCCACTGGGTTAAGCACGTATAATAAGGCTTTTACATAAGCACAGCCATACCAATGCTGGGGTCCGGAAGTGCTGGAGGCTTCCAAAGGACAGTGGAACAGTGGGCAGATGTTTGCATTCTGCCACCTATCTGCAAGGCTACGTTTGGCACCCAAGCAACCCATTATCTCACCAGCTCACCAAAACTCAGTATCGTCTTAGATTCTCGGTACAAGTGGCCTTGACCAGAAAACCAAACAGCTGTAAAACCCCTGAAAGTAGTGTTGATCTTGTTTTTTCTCGTTTAAACCATGCAGCGACTCTGCCCATTACTGCTCACCTTTCATTTGACGATAGACTTCCTTAATGTGCCAATTGCTTGAGCATTCCTGAATCCATCCATACACAAAACAACTTTCTATTCACACTGACTGAAAAGGCTTGACATTAAAAGGGTTTTGTGTAATTGTGCTCAGGTTGAGATCAATGGCCGTTGTGGTCTTACTTTTTTTTGTCAGAGAAGGCTCTAGTCTTAAACAGAGCACAGTCTGTCACTCTTTTCCTTCAGTCTTACTCCTGGTCGGCTCCAAGCAAATCGGCAGATAGGTGAGGACACAAGGGCTCACCAGACGCCAAGATTAACCGGTAAGCCACTCGCATCCAGAGAGAGTGGTCACCAGAGTGGCGTCTTGATTGGCTGAGCTGGGTCATGGGAATAAACCTCTTCTCCCTTTCAGCTAATTGGAAGTCTCTTCCATATGTCTTGTCTCATGTTTAGACACCGACCATGTTGCCCACCTCAGCTGATTTGATTGACTAAGACAGTAGTTTATTTTTTATTGTTTTATACAAACATTTATGTCTTTGCATGACGAGTGTCTGAGACTTGCCCATCTTAATGACTAGTTGTAAAAGCAGATCCTGAAAGACAAGAATTCCCTCAAGCATGTAGTAATGCATATGGCTCACATGAACTGAGTATAAACAATAGACACAGTCCCAAGCACTTTTATTTTATTTTATTTTTTATTTTTTTTATTTAAATACAAACATTCTTTGCATGAAGACTGTCTGAGACTTGCCCGTCTTAATGACTGGTTGTAAAAGCAGAACGTGAAAAATAAGAATTCAATGAGGGAATGCAGACAGCTCACATGAAGTGAGTATGAACAATAAACAAGCACTAGAACAGACTTCAAATAGTGTATGTACAGTTGGAACTCCACAGATGAATTCATTCATTGTGTGATTTTATCAGGAACTCTTACTGTGAAACATAACCCATTACCTAAACAGTCGCACCTCTCCTCCAAATACTTCCTGTCACTGTAACTATAATCTGATATCATCTGAACAACACCCCTGACCTGGTCAAGAAAACTTCAGCTCCCCTATTCTGATATTCTCTTACTCCTCATATTCTGTCTTATTCCTGCACCGCTCTATATGCCGGCTCCCATACTCACTGAACCCTTTTCTTCTGGCATCGATGCAAAGAGTCTGCCTATGACTCCTTGTTAGCTAAATATGTTTATTTAGTGCGAGCAGCTGCAACATAAGTCTGCTAGCTAACAGTACAGCACAGCAAAGTCTGCAGCCAACCTCGTAACCACTAAGTCTTTCCAGTCTGGCTCATCAACGGACATCAGAATTGCCAGAGCAGTCCATCAGCGCACCCCTTTCCCCCAAGGACCAGTAACACAGCAACAGTGCACAACTAGCTCGTATAGCATAACCATTTACATGGCTAAGCATTGGACTGCTTACATTTACATTACATTTGTCAATGTTCATTTATTTATTTGGTTTGTTCACGGAACATTACTGTTGTGATATATTCATGTTGGGTATTTGGTTTTGTCAGACCATACATCAGTTGATGTTAGTAATGCTTCACCCAAATGCAGGGTCTTGCATACAAAATAAGCTTCCTCTTTTCTAACCTGACACCGTTATCCCACTCAGATTATATACACATACTTTGAATTGGCCTTAAACAGCCACACACGTGGAGAGGAAACTCAAAGCTCCCGCTTCACACATTCCTTTGTTCCTGAAGTCACATACATGCCCACGGATCATACGGGGGATAAGTGATGTATTTACAGCCCTAGACACCAGCCAGTGCTAGTACCAATGATTTTTACTGTCTGGTGGGACGTGGGTCATGAACTGATTTTCACATGGGAATGAATAAAGCTTCTCCGGCTGTCACCACAGTCAACAGGTTTTTGCTTCAGTCGTTTTAAGTATTTGCATTTGCCCTTGTTGATACATTTGAAATGGACCATATTAATAGTGTGTTTATAAAATTATACCGATTGCATATACTTCAAATTATTGGGAGGTACATTTATAAAGTTGGTGCATGTTTGGAATATTCTCAAGACTCTCAAGTACTGTTCTGAAAGTCAAAAGCACAAAACTATGCAAACGCCATACACTATCCTGGAGGCCAGGGCGTTTGGGGGTTACACGTGATTGGGAAGCATTGGGACTGGGAAGTGCTCATGGTCACTGAGATGACTTTTTCAAATAATTGTTAATATTACCAATGGTTTATGTTCCCAGGATCCAACAGGAAGTTCCCAGCCAGGAAGTGCTCGAACAGGAAATGACCTGGATGAAGGAGCACCTGTCTCAGCTGGGCTCGCCTGTAGTGCTGTGCCACAATGATCTGCTCTGCAAAAACATCATCCACAATGACAAAGAAGGTACCGGCTCTGTGCAGTCATGTCATGTTTGAGCTGGTGTTATGATCTCAATCTGCTTGATTTCGTTTTACACCAGCGGTTCTCAACTGGTCTGGCCTTGGGACCCACAACTTCCTATGGTCATTAAGTTGTGACCCAGATTTGATGGAATTCAAACCATAAAATACACATACAAATCTAAACTTAAAAAACAATAAAGTAACCCACCAGTTGAGAGACAACTGTTTAAGACTGTAACCCCATTTAAATCAGGGAATCGTTTTCTCCTTTTCTCCTTTTCTCCTTTCTTAGGCCATGTCCGGTTCATAGATTATGAATATTCTAGTTATAATTACCAGGCCTTTGACATTGGGAACCACTTCAATGAATTTGCTGGTAAGGAATCAAATCATGTCCTTGGTCATTTTGGTATGTTAACAACATTCATTTATGATGGATGGATATGTCAGTCAAAACATGGCTTTTGTTCGTTTAAAAAGTTTTTTTTTGTGTATGGATGTCATAGTTGAATGAATAATGGATATTTCAGTGACATTTGTGTGTGTGTATGTCTGTGTGGCAGGCATGAGCGAGCCCGATTTTGGCCTGTACCCAAGCCGGGACATGCAGTTGGAATGGCTCCACACGTACTTGCAGAACTACAAGCTCTGCACCAAGAAAGGAGAGGAAGTTAGTCAGCGGGAGCTGGAGACTCTCTACGTGCAAGTCAACAAGTTTGCCTTGGTGAGCCAGCGGGAGAGAAACCCAGAGAAGACACGGGAATGCACTAAAACATACATAGACCACTGCATACAACTAAGAGTAGTCATATAGACCCTAAGTTTAGGGAAATGTTGTTACCTGTGTTCCTATTTAACACTCTGTGTAACATGTGGTGACTGTTTTAAAGGTGTATATGTCAATTGAGTACAGTACAGTATAGTTGCTTGAGCGCTCTTATGTCAATGGTGTGTGTGTGTGTGCGTGCACATTCAGGGGTAACCTGTGGCTCTCCCTGTTAGGCTTCACACTTCTTCTGGGGCTTCTGGGCGCTAATCCAGGCCAAATACTCCTCCATCGACTTCGACTTCCTTGGGTGAGTCAGTCAACATGAGCTTCACCACCTGCTGCTACCCATCTCCCCACCCCTACATCTGTACTCACTTAAAACCAGAACTCCTGCTTTCCCTTATCCTTTCGCCCTCTCCATTGCACCAACAAAAAAGATCCTGTCACTCTCACGAACACTCCATGTTGGTTCACTACACCGCTGACTAGTGGACGTGCACCTCTGCAGTCTCCCCTGTGAGAGCCTTAGGTAGTTCAGGTCCGCCTCGTTTTGTAGATGCTGTCAACAGAGTCTGATTTGAGGACGCTAATGGTAGAAACACGATCTCTGCTGAATGCATTGGAAATAACACAGCGCAAGAACGGTTTGTATTGGCCGCTGTCACCGTTTTTCAGCAAGGCCCTAGACAATAAGGTGAGCCCTCAGACGAGCCTTTGTGCAGCTGCAACAGAATAGCACTCAGCATGCCGGTGGGGTTCTTCTTCTCTTAGCCTCTGAACCAGATGAAAACCTTGGCGGGTTCATCACGGTGCTCAGTTTGCCCTTGAGTGAGTTTGTATGGCCCCTCTGTCAGTATATCGGTCTGAATGACCAAAGTATTTCCCCCTGCGTGGCCTGCAGAACATTTGACACCCTACTCCAAACTAAATCTTTGTCAGACACGAGTTTGAAAGTGTCTGTCTTTGTCACAGTGGGGCTAATGATGGTGACAAACGAGGAGTCACTACAGGTCAACAAACATAAATACTGTTTCATAAGTAAATGTGTAAATTAACTAAGTTAGTTAATCTCATTAAATAATATCTACCATCCAAAAGAGTTATCTAAAAAAAAAAAAACAGAGGCCAACCAACAAGAATTCAACGTAAACCTCCTCCACTTCCTCTTTCTTTCCATTTTTCTGTGTGTTTGTGACAGGTATGCTGTGCTCCGCTTCAATCAGTACTTCAAGACCAAGCCAGCAGTCATGGCCCTGACCATCCCTGAGTGAGCTTGGCCAGGGGCGCAGAAGGGAAGGGGCTGGCTCTAGAACGGACATCAAACAACCAGACCATGCGATGTTCCTGGGGGTGTTGTGGGGTTAAGGGGTGGCTTGGAAGGGGGGTTGCAGGCAAAGCGAAATGGTCTGGTTGACACCGTGTCTCATGCTCCATCCTGCAGCCTAGCATCAGTAACATGTCAAATGCAAATTCCTTTCCTTTTTTTCCTTTATGTCTAACTTCTTTCAGACCTTTTTCACTTACTTTCGCCAGTCTCCCTATAATCCCATGTTCTGACTGACCCAGAACCGGACAGAGTTCGCCAGAGTGTGTATTTGCGCACAAGTTATATGTTTGTGTATGAGTGGGTATGCATGTGTGTTGTATAAAGTGGACCATTCCTAATTATTTATTTATAACAAGTGACTGAGCCCAATCACACTCACACACACCCCTACACTGGGCAGTCCCACCAGGGCTTGTGTGAGCCTCCAGGTTTCTTAGCAGCTGTGTCCGCAGCTCTCAGGAACCGCGTGCCGTGACTCTTTGCGGTGGTGAGATGAGTTGGCCGGCGTGGTAAGGCTGTTTGCTGTGGAGCTCGTGTCATGGAGGTTATTGGTGGGAGTTTTCATCAACCCACAGATTCTCTGGTGGAGTTAGAAGGAATATTAACAACAACAAATACTTTTAAGCTTGCTTGCTCTGCTCCAGCATGTTTTGCTTTTTTTTAAATATATTTTAGCAATTCATTTATGGGTAGTTTTTTGCCTTTAATTCCAATTCCTTTCATTTAATTCCAGTGATCCCAGGGATGGTACTCTTGCAAACAAGTTTGCATTCTCAGTACTGATCCTGTGCACGGTTAATACTGCAGCTCGTTTCGGTTGCGGCACATCTCTCAGTTTGTCCTGCTACTCTTCTAGAACATTCCCTGACCAGTGAGCAGTGAGGATATCTCTGTTGACCTCTAACAGGAGACAATGCTTCCACATCCTCGGCTTTTATGGTTATCACCCGGCCAGGCTGTGTTTAATTTTCCACTCATCACGAGGGGCCCCCAAGCATAATCTCCTCCTCCTGCCCTCGGTCAACCTCTCTCCTCTCTCTGCCCTCCTTCCTCTCATGGCCTCTCCTCCGTTCCCTGGGAGATTCCTAGGGATTTGGACGGGTGCCGGTCAGAACCTGTTTCTTGCTCAGATCCCTCTCCCAGCGACCTTGTTGAAAAGAAACAACCAAAACGGTTATGTAACCATCTCGCGTAATTGATACCTGAAGTTCAGGCTCAGAAATTGAAGCAGTTGCCTCAGCTTTAGATTGTATGTCTCTACTGTAGAGATCAGTTGGTGTTTTCTATGAGAACAAGCAGTATGTATGAACAGCTCTGTTGGATGAGATGGTAGCAGAGCGGTAAAGGCCCCAGGAGGACTCGTCGCAAGCAGCAGTCCGGTTTTGTTAGGATTCGAACACACAAACATACACATTTTCGAAATACACATTCTGTGATTGAAAAGGCAAATCAAATCTGGCCTCTTAAGTTTGATGGCCTATAATATTAAGTTGGACTGTGTACAAATGTACCATAGTATTCCTGCACAGCAAGGTACACCACAAAACTCTTGGCACACATTATTTATTGATGACTGCAAAAGTTTGACTTTTGATCTTATAGCCATTAAATGTTCACAGACTCAAGCTGAAAATCTCACCAGCCCATTTCACAGACCAATTTGAGTACCGTCTCATTTGTCTCTCTTTCTGACAGACTCTACCTTTGTTTACCTCAGTCTTTATGTTTATCAGGCTGAATGGGTTTTGCATTTGCCAAAGTTACCTCACTGACTTTACCACTCGCTCTCCCCTCTTCAGATACTCTGCAGTGGCCTTTAGCTTCTTTGCCATTCATACAGATAGTTGTACAGAATTCTGTCTGATTGTGGATGTTTATTTGTCTATTGCATTTCTCTTATTCCTTGGATGTTACATTCCTGTTTGTAATCCAAAAAATCCTGAATCTGTTGGGTGAATCTCCCTCGACAAACTGCAAGTTTGCAGATAGACTTCCAATCACTGGTTAAGTTTTCCCTCTAAGTGTCAATGGCATTCCATGATTAACCTGCTCCAGCCTCAATAGCCCCAAAGCACAATTCCATGGGTGCAGGTCACAACCCAAAAGCTTGCCTGATGGCTCATAGTCTGGGGGCTGCGTGTAAAAACTTCATGACGGCAGGTGAATTATTTAGTACCTGAAGCTGCAGGTGTTCATAGCAGAGGAGAGTCTCTCCGACGGTAGCGTGAATAATTGAGAGGCTCCCGTGCTGCGTTTCCGTGAGTCACTCCCAGGGCATGTAACCACAAACTCTTGCAACGGTCATGAATCCGTTCTCTCCTTAAGTGGACGAGGGAAAAACTCAGCAGGATGCAGCCATGCTATTGGCTTTCCAGGGTTTTACACCCTAAATCTGAAAATGAAGAACGCATGAGGAGGAGTATGGAGGAGATTGTTGATGTATGGATAGCTTTTACCCAGTAGCGGTGGTTAGCAGGTGGGATAGAACAAGAGTGGGTGATCCATTTACCAAAGGTTATAGTTTGTCTAGTAGTGTATGTTTCACCTCTAGCAGGTCTTCGCCAAATTGGCCATGTTAGTCAAGTCTGACCCATGCCCAAGCTTCAATAGGTAGGCTCTGTTTCTGTGCATTATCTCTCCAAACCTTGCATTGGTGAGGGGAGAAAAAAACAAAAAACACTAATTGACTGCTCCTCATACCACCACTTTAACAATGTACATCACACTCCCATGGGTTAGAATCCCCTCAAAGGCCAGTTGAGAGTAACTTTCGCAGAACACTTAGTAAATCCTGTTGTTGCTCATAACAAACATCAGATATGCCTTACGTGTGTGTTGGGTTTCTTTTTCAGTAGGATACCTCTAAATGAAACCCCTCAGGACTCTGGTGATGATTAAGGAGTGTCGGAGGGGCAGGGTCTGTGTGGGTGCTTCAGTACATTGGCTTAACACGCCACTCCATGAAGGTGGTGCGCCTGCTTTGAGTGAAGGAGTAGATATACAAATCATTTTATTTAAAATATGCTTTGATATGTACCTATTTTGATATGTAATATTTATGTGAAGGCACTTGAATTATGGGGATATTTATTATTGCTGTTTAATCCATGACAGTCTTGTTACATGAACTAGAATATCATAACATGTTTGCAGTGCTTATCGGTAAAAAAAAAAAAAAAAAAAAATCATTTTGATTTGAGAAGTGATGCTAATCCACAATGGCTCCCTTACTCTGACTACAGTGCATTTCCAGTAGGATCCCTGTAGTGAATGTACTGTTCTGGGGGGGCACATTAACTGATAACTTGCTTTTCTCTGCCAGGATTTCTTTGTGTGTGTGTGTGTCTGAGTGTCTGTGTGTGTGTGTGTGTGTGTGTGTGTGTGTGTGTGTGTGTTGTAAGTTCTCTTATTTTTTTCTCTCGCTCTTTTTTAACATGGTTTGAATCTGCTATAAAGCCCATTTCAGAGTAGGATGCCGACACTGATGTAGTGGCAGCGTGTTTCCATTAGAGGGAGCTGTTTAACTCGCAATCTGCTGATCAGGGGTTAGCAGTGTCCAGGCTCTCCCCAGTCAGTCTGACAGGCCTTCATTTCAAGGAGCCTGTGGAGAAGGAAGTGGATAAAGAGAGAAGGGGAGGGTACAGGGAGATCTATACTGTAATAAATACTGTGAAAAGATGTGACTGTACAATGATCCTTCTCACTTCAAGTGCTTGGGAGAGTAACTTAACGTGTCAATAAATACATTAAAATCATCTGAACCAATCCAGTGGTCTTGTTTTATTTGATTGAAGAGTAATTACACTAATTAAAATGATAGAGACTTTGAGATCTCTTTAATGCGGCCAGAAATGGGGAAATTCTAACTATTATTAGCATGATGTAATAGTACTTGCCCACATATTCTTCCATCTCATAATATGGGTTAATGCAGTCAAAATGTGAGGGGCCAAACTTGTTGATGGCACTTACATTTGCTATATGTTGCCACCCAGATCCGGCAATAGGAAATGCATTTGCTTTATTTAGCCACACAAGAAGCCTAAAAAGGAGGATTCATGGAACAAGGGATTTGTTCACCCATTTTGGTGAGACTAAAACTAAGACATTTTACCATCATTCAGATTCTCTTAACACACCAGCTTCCGCAAACACCCTGGTTTCCTCCTGGAGTTTCCTGCTGTCGCCTTCTCTGCTGCCCGGAAACCCCAGCTGTGGGAAGACCTCTATCGAGGATATCCTGCACTACACACACATACACACAAAACATCCTATGTTCACTCACACAGAGACGTTGGATGTCTGTCTTATGGCTACTTTGTTTTACTGCAAGCTTGAAAGGCCAAGTGTGTCCATGCTCCCGTCTTTGGAACCTCGTATCAGTGTGTTCATTGCATAGTGGTGCGTATTGATAATATAGTGATAAAAGGCAAAAATCATTTTTATCAATACTGAAAATATTGCTTTTATAAACATTTTGTTTTTTTTCGCCCTAGTGCTTATGCTGATGGGCCAGCTCAAATTCTGACAAGCATGCTTACTTCCGATGGTGCCTTAAAAGGCAAGTTGGCAAGTTCTGACTTGAGCATAGCCTTACCCACAGGCCAAGGACTATAGACAGCAATACAGAAGCCTATTTCAGACAATAAGGGCTAGTGAACCTACACAAGTGGGCCGTCTTAAGACAAGTGTAGCGTGGCGCCATGGGCTAGGCTACAGGGCACTTAGACCCAGAAAGACCTTAATCAAATCAGATTGCCGCTCATTCATTAAGTGAGTACCCAGTGGGCCTACCCCTAGAGCTGAAGCATGGTATGAGATACATTATTATCTATAATTTCAGAGTCTTGATGTACATTATGGGGGATACAGTAAATGTACCTACCTCGACCTACTCAACTCAAAAGCTATCTGTAGGGTTGACCACTAGTTTCATGCTGAGTGTATGGGTGGGAGCATGTGGAAACAGTGAAAGTGAATACATTATTTGTCCTCAGTCTTACCTTATGATACTCTGTCATTTTATGAAATAAATCTTGTGATACATTTGGACAACTGAGAGTGTAAGAACTATAGGGACCCATTGTTGATTTGAAATCATTAAGTGCATATCTATTTCCAAGCACGTTAGTCTCACTTTCTGCTGGCCTAAGTGGTTGATAGGCTGTTATATTATGCAAAGTCTTACCGGCATGATATGATTCTTTTGTAATCCGCAACTCACAAGGTAGTGCATGTCAATGAACTTTATCAACTAGTTGAATCAAGGAAGCACTAATGTCATCATCAACCTACCTAAAAGTCGGACGCAAAATCAGAAGGACTTTGCTCAGGCCAGCATGTGCTTTTCACAAGTTCACACAGGAAGGGGAAGAGACAACAAATGGAGCACATCAGGTTTTTTTTATTTCTATTATAATATTTCAAAAACAAACCACAAACCTCTGAGAGAGAAAAAATAACAGAAAAAAAATGTACAACCTTTAAATTACAGCTTTATAAACAAAATAATGTCTGTTATATACAACAGGTGCTACAACAGCGATAAGGACTTGGGGTTTAACTTTACCAGATCTTACACATAAAAAAAATGACTTCATATAACTCCCTACTCAAGTACAGCAACTTTATGAAGTGCCAACACATATATTCCTCTTCAGATGCCTGAATTCCTAAATTCTGATGCTTTTTTTATGTTCTCAATTAAACTCTGCAAACAATTTCTGTACTAGGTGTTATTTCATATATAACTGCAGCATTTACAGTCACCATTTTATACATTTGACTCACAATGTTGGGAGGGAGGGTGGGTGAGGGGTGTAACGAGGAAGATAAACTAATTGAAAACAAAACACACACATACACGTACACCAATGGGTCTAACCAGAGCTCTCGCCCCTCCTCTCTGACTCAGACACAGCATAGCATAAACTCATCAAGTGCAGCGTCCTCCTCGCAGGAAGTCTCCTGGCCCCCACTCTACATGTCAGCAGACTCCCCTCGATCAAATCAGTGCAAAAAAAGAAAAAAACTACTTCTGCGCGCTATACTGCAGCGTTTCAGGTCCACACTGGGCACACAAGCACCACACATGGAAGAGCTCTCAAATACAGCTAAAATTACGGGCCAGTCCAGTAAACGACTGCTTGCTGATCAGCTTGTGGATCAACGCTACCTCTCCGTGAGGTGAGGAAGGGGTGGGTCCCACTGATCTCAAATCAGCAGAAGTTTGGCAACGGCATAGAGATAGAAGAGCCGTTCCCGAAAAGATAAGACTCCAGCTGAAAAGCATAGAATTCCAGCCATTTTGACCCTCAGGCAACATTCCCAGGACTAATCCTGGACTAACTCTTTAAAAATACTTACAAACTAGGCTTAAACCAGACCCCAACGGACATTCCTCCAAATGAATGATGACTCTTTTCTGCCTTTTAGCTCTGCAACACAGACTCAATCGTCCCACATAGAGATGAAGGTATTCTACCACAAAAGTGGTAGATTCTCTGTACTTTCCAAACAATGCATACATAAAAACAAACAAAAAACACACCATGATCAAACATTCAAGTTAAGCTTAAAGTTTATAACAGAAATTATAAAACCGTCTTGAATTCCATTCTTTTGCATTGGCATTAGCCATAGCATTTCAAATTTGAAACAAAAAGCAAACAAAACACAACAACATCAGCTGGGGACATTTTGATAAATCAGGACATTAAAATGAGAACTGTCATGGCTGGCCACTGGTTGTGCCCCTCTCTCAGATATATGTATGTCAGCTGCACCTGGTAGACCTCACAGTACACCGCGGATTGACATTTTGCTGTCAGTGCAAGATTCATATGATTGGGTGTGTTTGTGTCACATTTTGAGAGTGAAGGGGCGCGTGTTTGTGTGTGTGTGTGCCTTTTCTGAGAAGGTAGGGTTGTGTGTAATATAATTACTTACCAATAAATATAACTGTATAACTGCAACAGCCTCTCACACTTACTCAAGCTTGTGGTTTTCACACAGCAGCAGTGTTGGGTCATCTCCAGAGGATGAACTGACCCTAGAACAGGTCTGGCCCTGGTCCATTGTGGATCTGACCCTCCCAAAGTCAGCTGCCATCAAGGACATAAACAAAACACCTGCATAACTCCCCCCCCCCCCCATACCATGATCTCTTTCTTTGAGTGCCACTCAAAAAAAAACCTTAAAGCTCCCATATGTCCATGAATGTATAGAACACAAGAATCTTTTCTTCATGGGAGGCCTTAGAAAAAAATCAAAACAAAAACACACGCGCACAAACAAACACAAACAAATGTAAAACACACATGAACCTCCATACCCCCCTCCCACACCCCCCTCCCTCAAACCCACATGATTTCAGTCAGTGAGCACCACCAGCTCCCCCTCACTGCGCTCCCCTGCGTCGCTGTCCTCCCCCTCACTAAAGGGCTGTCTCTGGGCCTCCCTGGCTCCTCTCTGCCCCCCCTCCACCAGCCCCGCGTCTCTGCCCTGCAGCGTGTCCAGGTTCCGGGGAGGGAGGTAGTGCTCCAGGAGGGCGGAGTGCAGCGGCAGCGTCGCCATGGAAACCGCTGTGCCGGAATACTGGCTGTTACTGGGGGCTGCGGGATAGTGGAGCTGTTGCTCTAATTGGCTGCAGGGGAGAGGAAGAGGAAAGTGGATGGGTGCTGTGTGTTCACTCCTAATAGGTGAGTCATTTAGTAGTACCATTAGACTGGCATGGAAGTCTACAGAACAGATTGTATACCTGGTACACTAGCTGGTGGCCAAGTGTGAGTGTGTGTGTGTGTGTGTGTGTGTGCAGAGGGGGGCAGATTTGTGGACTGGATGGTTGGTGGGTGGTATTCTTGATTGAGGAGGATGATTGATTGGGCAATGGTTAGTATTAATCTAAGGGGGCAGAGGGTGTATGTAGCTCAGATCAGAGGGTTAACCCACGCCTGAAGTAGATTACTGAAGATGGGTACAGGCAGCTCACCTAAGGCTGAAGGGGAAGTGGGAGGAGATGGGGAGGGGGCTAACCTGGCGGGGTAGGTGCCACGGTGCTGCTCCTGCCGACGGCTCTTCATCATGGCCTTGTACTCGCCCACGCGCAGGCGCCGGCCCTCCACGATGCACGTCCTCTTGGGCCGTGGCTTGTACTTGTAGTCTGGGTAGCGCTCCAGGTGCTGGCGGCTCAGGCGCGCCTGCTCCTCGTAGTACGGCTGCTTCTCCTGGTTGGACATGGACTTCCAGCGCGTGCCTGCAGGGGGAGACAGACAGCCACGGATGTCAGAAGGGGGGAGACATGCATGGGCCAGGCTTTCACAGCTAAGGGCAGGTGGCTTTGCATAGTCAGTGGCTAACAATTGAAGTGTCATCTGGTTACACTGCAAAGCAGTGAAGCTTGGTAAGAGAGAAAGGGAGGAGATGGAGGAAAGAAAAAGCAGAGGGAAATGGAGAAAAAAAAAACACTGAGAAGGTTGAACAGAGAGAAGAGGAGAGAAAACGACACGAAACGAGACGGGGGGAAAAAAGAACGAGATGTGAGGCCAGAGAGGAAAAAAATGAGTTAAAAGAGAGAAGGAATGAAAGAATGAAGAGAGGGAGAGGGAGAAACTGAAAGGATAAGATTAAGAACAAGAGAGAACAAAAACAAAAAAAACTAGGGAAAGTAGGGACTGGGCATGTAGCGTGAGTATTTTAAGCAGAGCACAATGGAAAGGAATGTCAGTGTTTTCTCAGAGGAAAAGGAGGAGGGAGGAAAGCGAGGGAGGAGGAGGAGGAGTGTTGTTTTCCTGCGGCTGGGGAGGCAGGTGGCAGCTCCAGCCTTGTGCCTGCCTGGGCCACAGGATCAGCAGGTGACACACCCCAAACAAAGGCACACTCTCTCACACACACTCTAAGACTGGCTCACTCTCTCACACACGCTTTAAGACTGGCTCACTCTCTCACACACACTCTAAGACTGGCTCACTCTCTCACACACACCTTAAGACTGGCTCACTCTCTCACACATGCTTTAAGACTGGCTCACTCTCTCACACACACTTTAAGACTGGCTCACTCTCTCACACACACTTTAAGACTGGCTCACTCTCTCACACACACCTTAAAAGGCACCCAGTGCAACTTTATATAAACATTCAATGAAAAATAAACATTCAATTTCTAGTCTTTTTTACATGTAGTAAGTTTCAATAACTCCATACCATTACATATCGACATTCAAGGAGCAAAGATGAGACGTCGTTGTGTGGTGAAAAAAAAGTGTAAAAAAGACTAGAAATTGAATGTTTATTTTTAAGCCTCGAAAGTTGCACTGGGTGCCTTTAAGACTGGCTCACTCTCTCACACACACTTTAAGACTGGCTCACTCTCTCACACACACCTTAAGACTGGCTCACTCTCTCACACACACTTTAAGACTGGCTCACTCTCTCACACACACCTTAAGACTGGCTCACTCTCTCACACACACTTTAAGACTGGCTTATTCTCTCTCACACACACTTTAAGACTGGCTCACTCTGAGGAACTGACAACAAAACACATCTTGTTTTTATCCATACATGCTGAGCTTGTGAATACATATTTGAAAAATCCAAGCGTTACCATCGTTTTCTAAAGAAAAGTCATAATTTTCATTCAACTAGTGTTGCTTTGAGTGGTAGCAGTGTTTGCGTGTTTGAGTGTGTGTGTGTGTGTGTGTGTGTGTGTGCGTGCGTGCTTGCATGCGCATGTCATGTGTCAGCATATGTGTATGTTCAGTTATGGAATCAAGCAAAGTAGTCTTTCAAACCTGTCTACCTGTCAATCAGTCAGACTGTTTACCTCCTCATCCTGTTCCTGCCTGACGGTCTGCATAAGATGCGTGAACACGTCCCCTCTTTATCTCCTAACACCCCTATCCTACTCACCCAGGATTTTGCTGATGCTGGAGTTGTGCATGTCTGGGTAGGCCTGTAGGATGCGTCGGCGCTCGTCTTTGGCCCACACCATGAAGGCGTTCATGGGCCGCTTGATGTGTCCAGAGGGGGCCGTCCGGCTCTCCCCCATCCCCCCCAGGCCAGACATGGACATGTGCCCTGCAGGACAACACAGAGACATCCTGCCACTCAACAACTGAAGTCAATCACTCCTACATGTATCAGCATCAGTTTCCCCTGAGGTGGATTCCCATTTTGAACCTTAGAAGTACTGTTATTATATAAGAATACTTTTGAAGAAATATGTTCAGTCCAATGAAAATACAGTGACATGCTCATAGAAACGGGACAAAAGCTGCTGGTGTATAATTAATATTGTATCTGCTCGTTTGCTGTTACTCGTCAAAGTGATATAATTATACTGTCAGTGTTTGTAAAAGCAGTTTACAATCACAATCACATACTGCCATCGTGTCCCCACAGCCGTTGTTTATCATGCAACTTAACTTCACATGTACACACAGCACCCTACAGGAACCCAAAGGAATGCATGGCCAGAGAGCCCAAAGAGGAAGCGTTAAATAAAGGGGGGGTTTGACGGGCCATACCTTCGGAGTCACTGCAGATGAGGTCCTCCCCGGCCCTCAGCACCTGTCGCTCCGAGGGCCGCTCCGAGGGGGTCAGGCGCTCACCCCGCGACCCTTCCTTGTAATCACCCTGGAACAGGCACCAAGGGCGAATTTCAACACGGCTTAAAACCATACGGGATCACAGCGTGACCACACACAAAGGCCACAAACCACAAACTTTATATAGGTATACAAGAAGACAGAGAGAGCATGCATACACCCACATTCTAACTATATATATATATATATGTAAATATATGTACAGGGACTGAGGGAACTTTCCATACTATGCACCCTTCTACTACTATACATAGCCCTAAATGTGATCCAGTAAACATCATTAATCAGCATTTCAGTCGTATGGAAATCAGACCTGTGCGCTACTGGTATTACCGTGCCACCACATTTGAATCAAATCAATCACAATATTGAAAACATGAATGAGGAACTGAAGCACGGAAATTAGTTCCAGTTTCCCAACACGGGGAATACCCCGTGAATATCCTGTGTCATGGTGTGGTCGTGCTACACGCATAAATGTCTCAGGAGCGGAATGTGTACGAACACGCCAGTGAACACGAAGCCCTTAAAAAAAGGGTGGGACCAGGCACCAGAAGAAAAGGGTCAGAGACAAAAGATTAACAATGCTATTTCTGACAAAGGAGGGGGGAATGACTGGCATATTTGCGGGCTGCGGATGTGTGGGGCTGAGAGGGTAGCAGGTAACAGGTGTCTGAACATCAAAAATGAGCCCTACAGTATGTTTGGGCCGATAGCACTACATAAATGTGGGGTGTGCCCCTGGGGGGGGGGGGTGGCATGGGTGTGTGAGCATGTACATGTGATGTGTGTATAACTATTTGTGTACGCACTGTGTTTGTGTGCGTATACATGTGTGTGTATACATGAGTGTGTGAGTGTACATGTGTGTGTTTGTGCATGCAAGTGTGAGTGTGTGCAATTGTGATGTGTGCGAGTGTGAGTGTGTGAGCTTTAGTGTTTACATGAGTGTACATGCGTGCGTTCGTGCGAGTGTGAGTGTGTATGTGAGTGTACGTGTGTGCATGCGAGTGTGATCGTGTACATGAGTGTACATGCATGCACGCAAGTGTGAATGTGTATGTGAGTGTATATGTGCGTGCATATGTGTGTGTACGTAAGTGTGCTTGCGAGTGTGTTCGTGCCTGTGGGCATGCGTGTGTGAGTGTGCGCTTGAGTGTGTGTGAGTGTGTGTGAGTGTGAATGTGTCCGTGTGTGTGCCTGAGTGTGTGCGTGCGTATGTCCACCTATGAACATGAGTATGAGTATGAAACATGTTTATTTGTGTGTATGGGTGTGGGTGTGTGTGGGTGCGCACATGCACAATGGTGTGATCATGTTGGGCAGAAATGCTGGTGGGACTGGTGGGTTCAGTGTGTGTGCGTGTGTGCGTGTGTGTGTGTGTGTGTGTGTGTGTTTGAGAGAGAGGCTCTGGCTGGTTGGGGCAAGGGGTGATGCCTGTGAAGGGAGAGAGGGGTGCGTTGGGGGCCTCAGCTGTAAGTATGAACAGAGGCCTGGTGACAAACGGCCAGCTCCAGGTGCCCTCAAGAAACCTCAGCTGTGACACGAGGAGTCTCTTCGTGTGTGTGTGTGTGTGTGTGTGTGTTTAAGAGAGAGAGAGGGAGGGTGTGAAGGCCACTGTCGGAGTTTTTTAAGATGTTGACTCACCGGCCTGATCGTGCCGTCTCTCTCCCGCTCTCTCTGACCCCTGAGCAGCTGCTGTGCCTCCTGGATAGCCTGTGTCACCATGTCCCCTTCTCCCAAGAAGTCTGAGGAGAGAGAGAGAGAGAGAGAGAGAGAGAGAGAGAGAGAGGGATAAAGAGAGGGAGAGAGAGTTTTTAATGTGAGGGCTCAAGTGTTCTCCTGAGAGGATGTCTTTGTTACAAACAAACAAAAGCTGGAGAGAAAGAAAGGAAGAAAGAAAGAAACAATGAAAAAAGAACGAAAGAAAGGAGACAGATATAGAAGGAAAATAAAGACATGTCAGGGCTTTAAGTGCTGAGGGAATAATAAAAGAAAGCCAGCGAGAGAAAGGACTACAGTGAGAGGGGGGAAAAGAATCCCTTGGGGTTGGACGTGCCCATGTGAAAGGAAAAGAAAGAGAGGAAGAGATAGTGAGGGGGGGGTGAGGGAGAGAGAAATACTGGGAGAGAAAGAGAGAGAGAGAGAGAGAGAGAGAGAGAGAGAGAGAGAGAGAAATAGAAAGAGAGAAAGCACGATAGAGACAAAAAGGAACACAGAAGGCCTGGAGGCTTGGTGGAGCTTAGTGCAGAGGAGGAGGAGGGCGCATAAGGAGGTGGTGACACATTCTTCGAGGCCCTCCGGCCCCCCTGGGCAGCACTGGGAACAGGTTCGACGGCGCGGATGGGTACCCGCCAAACGGCACGGCAGCTCCAGTTTCTAAACCACGAGGAGGAGTACCCCATCGTCCAGACCAGCAGCTGCAGTGCAGACCGCCAACCACCCAACACCTACTACAGCAGCACACCAGCCATACACTATCCATAAACATCACATGGCCACTACACACTAGGCAACATCTCAGTATCGCTGAATGACAACCTGATGTCAGCTGACATTACTGATTCCTTCCTTTTGTAGGTCCCTAATTAACATTGTAACTGTGAACCTCACCCCAAACTGCATACCAATGCAAATCACAAACAACAAAGAGGTCGTGGTTTGGGAGCACTATGGCAAGAATGACAGAGGAATTCTGTGTCACTTCTGCACAAACGCACACACACACAGACACACACACAGACACATGCACAGACACACGCACAGAGACACACACACACACACACACACACACACATCTCAGATATCTCAAGGGCAAATTCAGGAGCCTTGCAACTGTTGCTGGGAAGTTTTTCTTGCAGTTCTTTTCCACCATGTTCTCAACAAACCCCTACTGTCACGACATAGAAACGAGATGACAAACCTGCACCTGAGTGAGAGATGGAATAGCTTGGCTTCCTTTGCGTGTTCGTCAGTCATAAACGGAGGTGTTGCTGACAGGTGTGAATGACTATGTGTGTTTAACCAAATCTATATTTGATTTCATGGACACGGACCAGGGAATGTTATTCTTGTGATCTGACTGGAAAAACTAGGTTTTGCTCCAAATCTATGCTATCTCTTCAGAACATTTATTTGATTCTCCAGGGTTAAGTCCTTAATGCTAAACTATGGCCATAAGATAAGCTTAAAGCATATACCACTAGATACCAGCACAAATGTTGTACGCCCACGTGGGTGTGTATGTGTGTGCGTCTGTGTGTGTGTACACCTTGCGAACATACTCAGGCTGAGGGGTGCACGCTGGGGGCTGGGTGGGAGCTCGCGGTGCCGGTACCCCCCCTGCAGGTGTGCGGAGGCCAGCTCCATGGCCTGAGGGCTGGGGGTCTTCCCCACCTCCAGCCCCTTGGGCTTGGCTGTCAAGTTCAGGGGCTGGGTACTCTCCTGTGGCACAAAAAGAGGAGATATCAAACCAATGTTGACAACAGAGAATGCTGAACACGCACAATAAGACACAAACTTGAAACAGATCCACCAACATGGCATGGCAACTACCACTATTAAATAACGCTTCGCTAACCCGTGTGAATCAAAAGTTAAATCACCCAAGGAGAACCGCGGTAGGCTACCTGTCGAAACGCTGTGCCACTGGACCTTTTCATGGACGTGGTGTGTGGACTTGAGAGGAGAGGCATGGTATATTCCACTGAGGACAGGGAGACAGAAGCAGACATTCGTAACCTGAGTTTAATGTTAATACCAAAAAAAGATGGGATACTAATACAAATATACTAAAAAGACAAACCTAAGAAGAGATTGTTAGTCACACACAAATATATACACACACACACACACACACACACACAAATACAAATTCTCACACACAAACAGACATACACAAACTGGGACCAACTTTCAAGAAACTATTGAGTGTGTACCAATGAGGGAGCGATCAGTAATACGGTGTCAATAAGAACAACAATACAGCTGCACACAGCTAAATTCACCGTTACCAAGAGATGGCCTTGGGCTGCATGAGTTGATACTGGCTGGTTCACATACAAAAACATAGAAACAAAGGACCCTGTCTGTCTATTTATCTATACATGTATATATGCATCTATGTATCTATGTACAGTGCCACTTGAAAGTATGTGAACCCCTTGAGGACTTAAGCGTTTTCTGTTGTTTTACCATGATTTTTCATTTTTTTATCACCAATTTTCCATAGATGAAATGTCAGGTTTATGTTTATCATTTGCATGTACTTGTTTAGAGGAAATAGTTTGAGAAGCTGAAAAACTACATGAAACATGGAATTAGTCCATTTCAAAAGTAAGTGAACCCCCAGATGAATTGATAAAGTCAAGCAGGTAACAGATTCAGTGAAACTTATTTGGGTGAATAATTAGTCAATTGAGCAAACCGATCATCTGAGACATCCTTAGGGAAAGGTTTGGGCCATACAGATTAAAAGAGAGAGGAAACCAACCAAACTACTGTAGTGCCAAGGTGTACCCACACAGATCAACAATGCAGAGAGGAAACGAGATATCCGAGAACATCAGGAAGAAGGTACTGACAGCCCATCAGTCTTGGGAAAGCTATAAGACCATCTCCAAAAGATCCCAGCTCCATCCATCCATCCAAGACAAATAATTTTGAAATGGAGGGTATTCAACATGACCGCATCTCTGCCTAGAAGTGGACGCCCATCAAGACCATCACCAAGAAGCACCAGAAGAAGAATAAATCAGGTAAAAGTCAACCCACACATCACCTCTAAAGAGTTTCGGACTTCTCTGGCAGCATCTGGAGTAAATGTACATGGGTCTACAATCAGACGAAAATTGTTGGTTTTGATCGTGACAAAATAATTCTATCTCGGACTCATCTGTTTAAAGAAGGGACTTCCAGAAGGCCTTTGGTTTATCCAAGTACTCTCGGGCAAAGTTGAAACGGGCAGTTTTGTTCTTTCTTGAGAGCAGAGGCTTCCTTCTAGCAACCCGATCATGAATGTCATGTCTATTCAATTTTCGTCTGATTGTAGACCCATGTACATTTACCCCAGATGCTGCCAGAGAGGTCTGAAACTCTTTAGAGGTGATGTGTGGGTTGACTTTTACCTGATTTATTCTTCTTCTGGTGCTTCTTGGTGATGGTCTTGATGGGCGTCCACTTCTAGGCAGAGATGCGGTCATGTTGAATGCCCTCCATTTCTAAATTATTTGTCTTGGATGGATGGATGGAGCTGGAATCTTTTGGAGATGGTCTTATAGCTTTCCCAAGACTGATGGGCTGTCAGAACCTTCTTCCTGATGTTCTCGGATATCTCGTTTCCTTTCGGCATTGTTGATCTGTGTGGGTACACCTTGGCACTACAGTAGTTTGGTTGGTTTCCTCCCTCTTTTAATCTGTGTTGCCCAAACCTTTCCCTAAGGATGTCTCAGATGATCGGTTTGCTTAATTGACTAATTAAGCACCCAAATAAGTTTCACTGAATCTGTTACCTGCTTGACTTTACAAATTCAGCTGGGGGCTCACTTACTTTTGAAATGGACTAATTCCATGTTTCATGTAGTCTTTTGGCTACTCAAACAATTCCCTCTAAAAAAAGTACATGCAAATGATAAACATAAACCTGACATTCCTTCTATGGAAAATTGGTGATGAAAAAAATGAAAAATCATGGTAAAACAACAGAAAACTCCTAAGTGGTCAAGGGGTTCACATACTTTAAAGTGGCACTGTATGTGTGTGTTTGCCTCTTTGCATATGTGTGTGTGTGTGTGCGTGTGTGTGTGTGTGTGTGTGTGTGTGTGTGTGTGTGTGTGCTTGCATTCTAATCCTCACCTGGCTTGCAGGGAATGGGCTGGATAGGGAGCCCCATCTGAGCCTCGGAGTTGACGGGCATGGCCTGGGCACTGGGGTGGAAGGCGGGGATCATGACGTACGGCATGTTCACCTGCTGAGACAGACAGCACAGCACATATACACACATACTCTCTCACATATGCCACCAAAGCTCCTCAAACAGTCACTAACATCATTACTTACTACGTTAGAACTGATGAAGAGCATATAGGCTATTGACTGATGCTATCAGGACTAAATAGAGTGCAGATGATCATGATGTGATCGGTGTGTGTGTGTGTGTCTGTGTGTCTGTGTGTCTGTGTGTGCGTGCGTGCGTGTCTCTCTGACCTGGATCTGCTGCTGCAGAAGGTTGATCTTGTGCTGCTGCTGGATCAGCTGCTGCTGCTGCTTGGCGATCTGACACAGAAGTCACACAAACAAACACGTCAGTAAGATGACAGCTTAGTGTCTGTGTGTCTGTGTGTGTGTGTGTCTAGCTGTGCTTGTCTACAGGCAGAGTGTGAGGAGTGTGGGCTTTGTACAGATGCTAGCGCGCTGGCAGGCTTTCCAGCTGCACTGTAGCCACTTTGCTCTGCTCTGTGTGGCAGGAGTGTGTCAGAGGTAGCTAATGGAAGTGCTAACTCTGCGGGCGAGCTGCCAACTAGTCAGGGCCTTGTTCTTCTGCTCAGAGCAGTAGGTGTCAGACATGTACGTGACATGACAAAGGAGCGCGATGGATTAATCTGCAAGGTGTGTGTAGTGGGAATGAATGTGGTATGCATTTGAGGTGTGTGTATATATATGTGTGTATGTGTGTGTATGTATATGTGTGTGTGTGTGTGTGTGTGTGTGTGTGTGTGTGTGTGTGTGTGTGTGTGTGTGTGTGTGTGTGTGTGTGTGTGTGTGTGTGTGTGTGTGTGTGTGTGTGTGAGTGAGGGGAGTGCTCCAACCTGCTCCTGCTGCTGGCGGGCCAGCTCCATCTGCTGCTGCTGTTTCTCCAGCAGCAGTGCAGCCATGTTCCTCTGCTCAGAGTGAGCTCCCAGCAGCTGCTCTCTCAGGCCCGACAGCTGGTTTATCATCATCAGCAGCTGCAGCTCCTTCTCAGCTAGGCTATGCGGTGTGCCTACACACACACACACACACACACACATACATACACACAAGAAGGAAATATTAACAGCCAGGACAAAAGATACATTTCAAAGACTCCCGAGTGTGAGATGTGTTAAATTTCACGTCACCTTGGAGGCTACTTGAACCTGGTGAGCGTCTATCCAGGAGCCTCTCCCTCCAGTCTGAGTTTAACAGCTTCTCTATGGTAGGAATTGCTGAAGGGCAGGATGGAGAGAGAGAGAGAGAGAGCGAGAGAGAGAGAGAGAGAGAGAGAGAGAGGGAGGCTAGGGTCATGTGGTGTCAAGGTACTTGTGAAGTCGTAGATGGCAATTGGGACTCGACTTGGACTCTTTGGGGACACGGGTTTGGACGCTGATGCAGACTTGAACACTGGGGACTCGAGACTCAACTCGGACACGAGGTTTAGTGACTTGACTACAACAATGGATGTCATAATAGCAGGATGAACACAGAATAGGAATTGCTAAGTCCTTGTTTGAATTAATAATGTAGCGTCCAGTTCTATTATATTCGGTCGGATAGAGACCTCAAAACATTCCTCCTGTGCATGTAGAACTATAATCTGTCTTTATCATCAATTCAATCATCAATCATCAAGAAGGCAGACTTGTGAAACAATTCTCAACCTTTTAAAAATGAGTTGTTCTAGCTTGCGTTGTACATGAGTTGCATTACACAATTTTCCCCTTTATATATGGTGATACCTTGACAGGGGCAGGTACAATGCCTTGCAATAGTCTTCATTTTCTGTTATTTTACAACCTATCTAATGGCCCTTAGACTGAATTATTTCTATATCCAGCAGGTGATCTACTTGAGATCTGAAGTACTCATATCTAATATGAAGTACCTACTTATGATCAGTTATGGTCAAATAAGTGGCACCTCTGTATCATTTGTGAACCATTTGTGTAATCTGTCTCAATCTGAAATTGAAAGCAAAGGGGGAGGAATACATATGCAAATATTATATTTAAGTTTTTAATTCATTTATTTTTAATGTTAGCAGATAAATAACTTCTTTGCCTATGGAAATATACTAGAACATAAATATTCATATAAAAATACTGATTGGGAAAGTATGTGTAAGAATCTTTTGTAATTGAGTAAATAGTGATGACACCGCAGGGGGTTTGAAGGCACTGTGGCACTGTGGTTTAATGTCATACGTAGTAAAACAGGGTGGGTGGATTTTGCAGAAGGTCATGCACAGACGGGAAACAGTAGCGAAGGGGACTGGCCAGAACTGTATTTTAAAAATGTCACATTGGCATTGGAAAATTCGATAA
This sequence comes from Sprattus sprattus, assembly GCF_963457725.1. Taxonomy (NCBI): domain Eukaryota; kingdom Metazoa; phylum Chordata; class Actinopteri; order Clupeiformes; family Clupeidae; genus Sprattus; species Sprattus sprattus. The sequence goes on along the minus strand of NC_137908.1, from coordinate 15,225,549 downwards.
ACCTTTGAAATAAAGACTTGTGATTTTGAAAATGTAGCAACTTTAAATAGTGACTCTAAAGTATTTTCTATTCAGCAGAGGTTCATCTACAATAATATGCAAGCTATACGCATGCCAATATTTCTAAAATAAAACATACTATGAGGAATAGTTTGGGGGATTTTTGTTCTGGAATATGTAAGACTTTTTGTAACATTTACTGAAACCTCCACACCAACTACAGTATACATGTATAAGTGAAAATGAACAGCTAAATTAACCTTACTTGAGACATGTTGTCTCTTATGTTAACAAAACCTCCTTATACATGCAAACGCCAGTGGTACTTCTTCACAGTAATATTCACACTTATCATCCAGTTAATCCTCAGGTGGACCAATTATTCAAGGTTCTTAAAGGTTCTTTAAGGTATCTGATAAAGTGATGTGAAATTTTCCAGTCAAAACTGACCTAATTTCTGATTGATGCCAAAACTCCAGACTCCACCCCCCTTACTTCAGTATTTCTTAACGAAAAATCTCATGGAGACAGGTGAACAGTGAGGTCAGACTGCTCTATGTGTGCAAGATCTGTGTTCAGTTAAGCCACAACTTACCTTCACTGCCATTGGGCTGGGCACCCTGTCGCCCAAAGCTCCTGGTCACCCCCTGCTCCTGTTCTCTCAGTGGAGAGACCTCCTGGAAGGAAGAGAGAATTGGTCTGAGGACTAGTCTCACCTCCTCGACAACCCAAAACTGCTTTCATTTGTTTGTTTGTTTTAGTGAATGATTTGCTAAAATTTAGAGAGGTAATCTATGTGGTGTGTGGCCCTAGCTTTCGAAACGCCGCTAAGGAATATATACATTGCCTAGTTCTCTTATGACCAATTCGCACTGATGGTTGAGACATGCCATGATAAGAAAACAAGCGTTCATACTGAGGTTGGTGGACGGCTGGGGGGTGTAGTTTTCTCATCCGTTTGTTCAACGGGCAGTGGAGAGGACCAATTCTCTATCGGAGACGAGCGCTGAGGTTCCCTCCCCTCATCGACAGCTCCGCCCCCACCGCTCGACTCCTCCTCCTCCTCCTGCTTGATGCTGACGCCCACCATGGTTACATCACTGGCGTAGGGACGCAACGCGGGAAGGCTGGGCTCGCACATTCTGGACAGAGACAGGAGCAGAGAGAGGGAGAGACTGAGCTTAAAAACACAGAAGATGGTGCTGGCATGTATCTAAATTCTAGATCTAATGCCCTGTTCATAACATAAACAGAAGTCAGATGAAAAGAGAAAAAAAGAAAGAAAGCAGGAAGGTAAGACGGAAGGAAGGAAGGAACTGAACAGACTGACATTAAGTCAGAGATGGAGACAGACACACAGACACACACAGAGAAAGATAGAAAACAAAGATTGAAAGAAAAAGCTATTGAATTGACTAAAATTTTGCTCAATGCAACACAGCTTTTACGACCAAGACCAGGTAGATGCAGAACTGCAGTGAAGCTTGTGCAAGAAAGTGAGGAGTGAGACACCTAGGTGTAACCGTGCCTTGCCCACTGCCAAGGTTGACACCATGGCTAATCGTCTCCCCTATCAGCGGTCTACTTGTTCTCTTATCTCATAATGACGGCCTGCCATTTTGGCACGGCCTCCCAATCTCATCTGGCCAAAGGGGTTTTGATTCACAGGCAGGCTGCTTTGTATGTTCAACAAAAGAGCGCTGTAGATGGGAGACATTGGCAGTTCCCAATCAGAACGCTTTCAAGTAACACCGCAGACCAATAGAATAAATAGTCCACAGAAAAAAAAATAAGAGGTGAATAAACTGTAGTAAACTTTATCAAACCTTAGTATCCCCCTCCCCAAACTGACACACAAGAGGAAAGGAAACAAGCCAGAAGAAGGGAACAAGTCTCTCTCACAAACACACACACACATACCCGTATATATATAATACATACATATGTGTGTGTGTGTGTGTGTGTGTGTGTGTGTGTGTGTGTGTGTGTGTGTGTGTGTGTGTGTGTGTGTGTGTGTGTGTGTGCAAGAAAAAGAAAAAAGTGAAATCCATTGTTGCCAAGAGGGAACAAAGGAAGCGTTGAACAATGGGCATGAGGAGGACAGCAGTGGCCAGCCACAGGAAGCTCGCCGGGTTAACAATGTGTGCGGAATGTGCCGACAGAACGCTGCCTCATAGCTCGCGCCGCCGCTGGGTGACCCAAGGGCGATTCCAACTTTTTGGTTGTATTAATGAATTAATAAATTTATCAGCATTATGTAAACCCAGCGGTGTTAGGATTACTGTGCGCTCCCGAAAGACCAAAGACCTAAAGATGAATGCTCTTACAGCCTGCGCCAAGGTAGCCTGGTGAAGCTTTTTACTCGTCAGCCTTTGGTTATCATGGCTGAAGCGCATGCTAATGAATGGTTTGCCTAAACAATAACAACAGTGGTCCACTGTTTACGCATGGATGTGCCTTAACCCCCATCTCCTCTTCACACACACACACACACACACACACACACACACACACACACACACACACACACACACACACACAATTATTGCAATTCTGCAGAAGAAGACAGGTGCCATTCCGAGACTTTCGCCTGATGTCACTTCGGAATGATGGTTAAGCGACCACCCACTGACACTCACAGCAAGCCAAAAACAGACTGGACCCTAACACTCTAAATTACCATGTTAACACAGCCTCATAAATGGTATTTGCAGACACTGCAGACTTGACAGGTCAAACATAAAACAAGTAAGGACATACCTGGCATCCCTGCTTGGAAGACACTGCGCAATCAAACTAATACTGAACACAGCCAACAAGTGGACCTCAAACAAAAGCACAGCTTCTCTTTTCGTGTGAAGAGATAACTTAGTAAAACTGTAAGCCACAAGGACCGAAGCTCTCTTAACTAAAGATAAACTTACCCTGAAGATCATGGTCAGGGATTTTCGTAAGGCAATATGGCTACTTTTGATAAAAAAAAGTAGATAAACAGGAAGACAGACGTCACGGGGAACTATAAACAAGCAACAAAACAACATTAGCATGCCACCCGGAGGATCAGATAGCATCAGGTCCAGCAGCTCATGCAATTTCTTAACCGAAGCACCATGAAATTCTAGTATGTGCGGCTTTTTGTTGTAAATCGTATTCCTTTTCCTTCTTCCTTCTATTTCTTACACAAACAATAGATGACAACTGTCAACGACCTATCAGACTGCTAAGGTCACTGGACATGCCAAGGCACAAGTAGCCTAGATAGTTAATTGTCACTATTCGTGGACACAGACAGATTTGAGAACACGACTAGCCTATAAGCAAAAAGTACTTTTCTTGATTCTCATCATAGATGACAAAAACACAAAAATGTAACTACTTCCCAAGCTTACACCTCAGATAAGTTTCACACTTGATTGATGTGCGCCTTGCGACCACCGTTCCAATCACGAGATAGCGATAGGGACGTGTGACCCAACCTGTCAGTGCAGCATCCCACCACGCCTGAATATCTGTGATCTGAGACCAATCAGCTTCTGAAAATGGGCCACATCAGCGATTCACAAATCAAACCTGAGAGAGAGAGGAATCAGCAACTAGTGTTTACAAACCTGCAGAGCTCACGATTGGCACGTGTCCCACATGCCAAGACCGTAGAGCTCACGGTTGACTGCCAAAGTCGGTGGCTGGGGATGCAGGTCATGCTGCTGCAGTGCGAGGAGATGGAATGAACACACACTTGCATGAACACACGCTGTGGTGCTGATGTCTGTGTCACCGTGTGCTGAACTGACCTTGAGCGGGAGCTTTTAACAAGCCATAGCATAAGCATTTGAATAAAAAGTTACCACTCACTGAGACCCCATCCCACTCCTGAGCTACGCTTGACTGATAACGATCTAACTTCGCAGTGCAGCCATATACACAAGGGCTTGTGTGTACCTAAGAGCCTGTAAGATCAAACAGTGTTTTTTTTTGTTTAGGTTTTTTTTTTACATACAAAATAGAGTGCCAATGGCAATAAGTTCAGCTAATTCCTAGAGATCTTGACAGCCAGGAGGACATGAGGCTTTTAAAGAGGAAATGCTGCTGGTTTGAAATCTAGACAGAGGCACTGTTTTTGTGTTTACTTGTATGGGATGGATAACAGGATATAAAAAATATAATTGACAAAATTATTCAAATGCTGCTCACACTATGCATTGTTCAAGTTATTCCACCATGTATGACAATACTGTGACTTTATAAAATTGACCATGGTCATTAACTTAAAGCAGCATTATGGGCACAAACAAAAAACATGTAATGTTTATCTATGTACAATCCCACAAGTTTTATGTCTTTTATGTTATTTTTTGTTTTGTTTTGTTTCCTGTTTTTCTCTTCCGTTTTTCTTTCTTATTTTCTATGTTCCATTGTGTGCTCTGTAAATTCAATGAAAATCTAAGTGATAAAAAAAAAGCAGCATTATGGAGTTTTGGTCCAGAACTAGCTGGGTACCTACAGAAAAAGTATGCAAAATCCTGAAAACACCACCAACCCTCAGTTGGCTTGGTAGTTGGTACCATGCTAACTGGCGTATTTAGGAGACATTGCCAACAATGTCGTGCTATAAAAGGCTTTCCTTCCATATTTGTGGGGTTTTTCAACCCAGACCACAAAACTACATAGTGCACAGCCTGGACGGCTAGAGGAAACGAAATGTGTGTTTATCGTTCATTCACATGACCATATGTCATCACAAATAATTTGAAGATCATACCAAAAGTAGTAGTTCATAAAAAACATACCTCAAAAAGAGGCAGTGTTGCTTTAAAAAGACACAAATGAACCAATAAAATGAATCCTGAATTGGAATTGGAGTTTTCCTGTTCTAGGGCGATGCTGGTCTTCCATAAGAATGACTGCCTACCAAATATATCAGAATATGATTCACACACAGACCTGCAAATTATGTTTTGGGGTGAAAGCCTGTAATCTGATCTATTTAGCACATAATTGGGACATTTCAATATGTGAACCTGAAAGAAGAAATAAAATAAGAATACAAAAAAATAGAATAAAAACGAGTAAGACGAAAACCTCATATTGTGCGATGTTGTGTGGCAAAAGAAACAATCTATGGATTAGCTTTCCTATTCAGAGTAAATATTTGAATAAACTCCTTCAAAGCCTTGCTTGTGTTGCATGGTTAGACAACTGTTGGAAAACTCCAGGAACTTATCCCAACCGGGAGGACAGAGGTAGCACAGTGTTCACAGGCTACACACGCGGAGGCACATTAATAAATGATCCACACAGATAAGGGACGGAGGAGACAAACAAACCGGTGTTGTGTTCTTTCTACTTTCAGTGTGGGCATCCCGCCAAAGACAGCAGTAGCAGGTGATAATGACACCATCTTTCCTGTTTGTTTCCTTGTGCTTACTGGGGGGGGGGACAGTCCCAAACATCCCCCATATAAACACAACGCCTTCATCAGGGATGCTTTGAATGTGAGGAAGCCAAAGGGAAAAAACAAAACAAACAAAAAAAAAACATGGGGATGCAAATGAACCAGCATCAGAAAGCACGCTTTACTATGTCCTGCTTAGAAATACGTCAACCGGAACCTCACAATGAGAGGTGTGTTGGTTTCTTAGGGGTGTAAAAAAAGGGTTTCAGGTGTTAACCCAAAATGGCTGTGGCACACGGACTTCTCTTCCAGACCTGCCACCGCCACAGGTCGGGCGATAGTGGACATGGATGATGCTGGAGATGCTGGAGGAGGAACACAGCAACGTAGTCCATTATCACGATCCTCGAAGTTAATACACAGTCAGCGTGCTGGACTGACCATCAGATTCCTTTAACTCATATTCAGTAGAGCAGATTGAGGCACAGCATCAAATGCAACCATTACAACAAAGACTCAGCACTAGGAACTATATAGTGTGCCTGTCCACAACCTCTCCACACACACACACACACACACACACACACACACACACACACACACACACACACACACACACACACACACACACACACACACACACACACTCTCTCTCAAATGAGAGATCACATGGAACTTGCCTAAATAAGATATCTGAATGAGTCGATGACACAACCCTGCTCTTCAAGACAAAAAGAGGGGGGGGGGGGGGGGTTGTGAGAGGGGAAAGAGAAGAAAGCACTGTAGCTCTGCTTCTTTTTCTCTTCATCTCTTTCTTCCTCTTCTTCTACCTCTTTTTTTCTCTTTCACTGCTTTTCAGAAACACAGGTTAAAAAGCAGGCTCCTTTTTATCCGGCGGCTGTGCAGGCCTGAAACAGCGCCGGCATTGTGAGGCAGAGCGAAAGGCTACTGTGGTATTTATCTGCAACACAAGAGCGGCAAGACGAGGGGGCTGGCTGAATGGGGCGAGAGCACAAAACACACTTAGAATAAAGAAAATATAACAAGAGAAGAGAAATAAAAGATGTTTGTGAAGCATCCCCCCCCCCCCCCCCACCTCCTTTCCCTCTGCAAAAAGCCTCCCTCCCTCCCTATTTCTGTCCCTTGAGGCAAGGAAACACAGAAGGCAAAGATACAAAAAAATGGTCAAAAGGTTTCTGAGGCCTCCACTGACACACTTCAAATATCCAATCTGGATTCAGAGAAGGACTCTTCTTATTGCTGTTATTTGTGTGTGTGTGTGTTTGTTTGGGTTGGTGGAGGGGTGGGGTGGACTTTAAAAACAGCTAATGGAGTTGGGGTTGAAAAAGCTCTGCAAAAGCTGTGACGTTGCCATGACAATCCTGGCCATCTCCTTTTGTCACAGTGATACAACAGGTAATTGTAATATGTCCAGGCAAGTACTATAGGACTGATCTCAATGGAGAGACTGGCAGAGATTACCTTTAGGTCTATACTAAACTCATTAAAAGCAAACAGCTTTTTTGGGATAGCCAAACCGCTAGCAACCGATATGACACCTGCGTAGGAGTTTGGTACCTTGCTAAAGAAAGAATGTTTATGTGTGTCAAGTTCAGTGTCACGTCCGTATTACTTATATTTTCATCCTTCGTTGTCGTTCAGCACATTATCATCATCATCATGATGACACATTTGTCTCTAAAGAGTAGCAGAGATCTAGTCACGATTTCCCTCATCAAGCACCCACCAGGGTCTGTGAAGATGAACAGTGAGGCTAAAGCTTTCCCCAAGTCATCTATATAGTTCCCCACTCACATTGTAGAGAGACAGAAATAGACAGAGAGAGCGTGAGCATCTGGATGTGTTCAACATAAGGCGTTCAAACACACACAAAAAAGAAAAGCACGAAGGCCTTCAAATGTTATAGAAAAAGAGGAACGGCGGTGTAGTAACGGCACGCCGAGAGGAAGGAGGTTGAAGCCTTCACCTTCCAGGACATCCTGAAGCCCCGACGCTCCTGCCCAGTCCACCCGCCACCTCACAAACGCCCTACCTCACACATGGACAGACGCTTCTCGAGCGTTCCCTCACTCCTGCCATCACAAACAGGATACACACTAACTCCACCAGCATGGAGCTGAGGTGGCTGGGGTCACAGGGGTAAGAGAGGGGGGAGAAGTAGATAGAGAGAGATTGAAAGACAGAGAGAGAGAGTGCGCAACGAGTAAATGTAAACGATGTCTCTGTCCAGACCAGCATGAAGATGTTTTCTGAGGAAAACAAACAGCCAAGCTTTGGAGAATGAATTGAATAAAATCTTGTACACATTAACAATCAGTTGTTAACACATTCATGAATATGGCACAATAAAGAGAAATACTATAAGTCATAGATTTAAGATCCAGAACTTTGTTTTGTTTTGTTTCAGATGAGAGCGTTTAGAAAATGTAACTTGCTTCATTCAAAAAAGAAAAGTTTGAGGAAAAAGTCAAACCTGAGAAAACAGAAATAACAAATGAAGATGAGGAAGAATCACAGACGCAACACACATTGCTTGTGTTTCTTCCTTCTCGGAGTTCATTTCCTACGCACTTTAGGTCCCTCTCTATCAGTCATGCAGCAGCTTAACCACAGTACCCCCAATCCCCATCCCCACCCCTCAGCCTGCAGCAGGTGCAGTGGGGTCCGGGTGGCGGAAACACTCAACACTCAACTCTATTTTACTACCTTGCTTCGGATGAGCACAAGCTGACAAACCCTTAGTATCCACATTGCATCAAGGGATTTGGTTCTCTAGGACAGACAGAGAAAAATAAATGATGACATGCGACTCTGCATCACTTCGCTGGTGCGTGAAGAGCGAGAGCACAAGCATGGCCTGGTGACAAAAAAGGCCACGGATGATCACGATTCCATACAAGAACTTCTAGAGGAATTTGCCTCTCTTTTCAGGCACTTCACTAGTTCTTTTGTCTAAGTGGAAAGGGTGGGCCACCTGTCAATAAGAGAAGTGGCCGAACCAGTTTTCTTTTTTCATTCATCATTTTCAAAAAACATAAAAATGTTATGACAAAAGGTCATTGCCCCACACCCACACCCACACACACACACACACACACACACACACACACACACACACAAAAGGACAAAAAGCACACAAAAAGAGACTTTTAGATCATATCCGTGGAATGCACGACTGACGCTACAGTAGGGACTTAAATATGCGTGAATATAAGTATGCGTGAAGTGAAAATAACACAAACACAAAAAGACCAGCAAATTGCACACTGCAAGGTTATATCGTGTAGTTGCCGTTATTGAGCACAAACCTGTTTGTGTTCCATTAAAGATGTGAGTTGAAGCTATGCAAATACATAGGGAGATGTTTCCTTCTTTATTTGCTCGCTTGTGAATGCTGCAGCTGTGTTCGCAGAAACTGTTGTGAATTATGCGAGGACTTTACAGTGTACATTTGTGTGGGAAGGAGAAGTGAATAAACAGATACCTGAATTACAGCGAGCAATGTCACACAACGCAAATGATGTTCAAACAAATCCGATGGGAATACAAGCAGGAAGGTCACTAAACATGATGTAAATGATTAGATGGCCAGTTTGTCTTTATCACCATGATACTTTATACAAAATGACCGCAGGGCACTCCAGAGAACAACTAGAGCAGCCTTTATGAAAGGGACTATTTTCCTCTTTTGAAAAAAGTGTCACTCAGCCAAACAAGAACTTCGTTGTCAACTTAGGAGTTATGAAATACAGTCATTTCATATAAGGCGCTTCAGATGTGTACGTATGACAGAAGGTGTTAATAAGACTGTACATCAATTAATTTTGACTGTTAGTATAATTTATTCAACTCCATGAGCATAAGGCTTTGTGAACACCTCTTAATAAATACAAGAGTGCTTAAAAAAATATAAGACATTCTGAGATCACATACAAGCAACACAAAACCTAAAGTAATACACTTAAAAATATTGCTCACTAACTAATGTCATTATTTATTAAGTTGTATTGGCAATATTGCCATCAAACTGCTTCCTTTTTGTGTGTAAAACTGGCATTCACACATCATAAGCATGATTAGTAAAATTACAATTAAGGTACAGCCATAACTCATGTAACACCATACATGGCTGTCAAAACTGTTGATTTAACCGTAGCCTGTGCTTGTTTAAAGCAGCTCTTATCTGAAAATCTGTCATCAAACATGAGTTGTCTCTTCTTACTTAATGCCAAATTGTGCCAACTTAACCCGAAACACGCCCTGTCGAAAACTTCTATGGTTGGTGGGAGAATCACATCAGTACAACATTCACAGAAAATGGCACACACCTTTGTACTGCTATTTATCTGTGTTAATCAGACATGGATCATACCACAGACCTGATATTAAAATAAGTCAAGCAATGTACAGAGCAAAAGATGGGTACCTATGTTAATTTATTTAAGGTCTAACCTATTTGATGGTTGCGAGTTTACAAGGCCTGCTTCCATTTTTTTTTTTTTTTATACAGGCAGATTTACTGCTCTTTTGGTAAGAGTGTAACAAAAGTAACCTTGCCGATTAGAATCTTGAATATGTAATTATAAAAATGCTTTTGATGGAAAACTGTTGAGATGCTGTAAATGCATCCTAAGTCAAAACTGTGAACAAACGGAGAGAAGTGATCTTTGAAAAAATGTTAACTTTTTAAAATGTAAACGTTTTTATGAAAGCTATTGGCCTTAAATGAGCAATTACCTCTCCAGCTCTACCTATTATATTAATATTAAAAATAAATAAATTAAAACTAGGGAAATGTGAAAATTAATAAAAAATCAGTACGCAGATGAAATGACAACTCTTCACAAAACTTCTTCCGAGCTACACACAAACATTTGCCAAAACTTTAACTACAAGCAAACAGCTTGAGGATAAATTGGAGCAGCTTACCTCATATAAATGACTGCGGACAGAATAATGTTGATTGTTGCTTCTCGTTTGTTCTCCTCTCACAGAAAATGGCTCTGTGAACATGTGGGCCATTCTTACGCCAGAAGCGAGTGTTTCCGCAGTACCCTAGTTCCATCTAAGGTGGGTTCGCCCTAAAAAGTGGGCAGGTGGAATGGGAACAGTGGTGGGTTGAAGGGGTGCTATACGAAGGGCTTTCAGAGTCAAAATTAAACCACACTCCAATCACGCCTCGTGACAAATACAGGGCAAAAATTAAATACCAAAGTGTCCGTTTCAGTTCTACTAGAGGTTCAAGGCCAACTCTAACCCGAGCTTTCGAAATGTGGGCATTTACATCACTTGCAAGTTGTGTAGTTCAGCCATACATCAAAACCAAGACTAACAGGTGTTATATACTTAGATATCATGATGAATTCTACTAAAAAACACATCTGTCAAAAGAAAGCCCATACCAGAGCCTTTTAGAACTCCTCTTAGATGGTTGTGATGGGGCCATGTAGACACAACAAAATACGAACACAATTACCTCAAACCCTTATGTGCCTTCAACCTTCTGCTGACCTATTTAGCTAAACTTTATACATCACCTTTACAAAACTTTGTATAGCCTTAGATCAGCGTACTACGGGTGATATTAATTCATTTTTTTTACAGGGCTTGTCTAGTCTAATCATTGAAGAATGCATAGAATTAAAACTACAATTGATTGATTGACAGATTGAATATAATCATTTTCAGGGATGTCACTGTACTTTCACCGAGGATTTCTTTGAAGTGCAATGGTAAAACAACGTGGTTTTCTGTCTGACATCCTTATTTAATCAGATGATGGCACAGGAATACAAAAATCACTGAATCTTACAGACAAACACGGCACTACCAATTATTATCAATAACTATAAATGTTTGCTCATATGACACACAACAATACTATGTAATCTTTAAATCAGACAGGCCTGGTCTCTGCAGTTGGATTATGTCAAACTGGAGGAGCAGTGACCGTCCACCTGACCAACATGTCTGAGATCTCCCCTCTACTTAATCAGATGTGGTGAAGTGTGCAGTAAGCTTTAAACTCGGATTCCTCTGAACCATGCTCCCTTTCAAAACACCTCTCCTCTCCTCACACACACACACACACACACACACACACACACACACACAGCTGTGCCCTCCACCTGAGGTTGAATGTCCCCCTTCACATTTACAGAGAACCAATACTAAATCAACACGAGGGTGGGGCGAGGGCAGTACAAATAGCAATCGAAGGCTCTGCATGCACCTTCACTGAATTCTGTGTCACCAAAAAAAAAGCAAGGGGCTTCTGAGACATCACTGGGAAATCACTGTTGCTCATGGAAGGTCCAAACAGAGATACGGCCCACAGGTTGAACTGAGTCACTTGGGAGCATGTCTGAATTGGACACGCCTTCCTGTGTCCCCACCATCCTGTGTCTCCCGGGCCGACAGACGTGGAGGACAGCCCCTTTCACCCGTTCAGTAAGGACAAGGCCCAGGCCTGCCTCACATAAAACCCTGCCACAATGGCGATGTGTGCGTGTGCATGTGTGTCTGTGTCTGTATGTGTGTGTGTGTGTGTGTGTGTGTGTGAGTGGGTGGGTGTCTCTCTGTGTGTGAGTGTCTGGGTGAGGGAGAATGTGAAGAAAGAAAGAAAGAGAATAAAGGAGTGGATGAACAGAGAGAGACAGAGAAAGTAGATGGAGATGAAGGTCAAGGATTCCCTGCTGACAGATAGCTTTGTGCAGATTCAGCCAGTGTGAAGCAACACACTCACATCCACTTTTACCAAACTTCCCCTTTTATAGAGCTGTCACTCGAGCCAATGTATGTGCTTCAGGTGCTGGGAGCAGCAACTGACCTTCACCTGGAGGATGGGCTCTGAGAAGCACCTCACTCAAATAGGGACAACACTATCCACACCAGACACACTTATCGCCGTCAAAGTCATCAGCAGCATCGTCCAAACCTTCACAATCAATGTACTATTTCTACGAACTTAGTCATCCTACTGCTCGGGTTCTTCTAAATATGCTTTGTGAGTCACACCAAAAGAGAGAAATATTTGATGGGCTTAAAGACAAGATCATGCCACGCTGGTTCTAGTGATTAGGGAAGAGTTTCTGTGAAGGTTCCCTGGTGCCTTTGATGACATCAGTTAGTTTTAAAGTCAGATAGAGAAAGGGGGGGGGGGGGGGGGGGGGGGGTTGTCACTGGCTAGTCGTCATCCAGTTCGAAAACTTTCAGATGTTACTTTGAGACCCGCATGCTGTTTACAATTGTGGAATGTTTCTCTTTCATTCAAACAGTCATTATATCAAATCACATCGAGAGTATTTCTCTAAGCAACAAGCGTTGGATGGCACTCTCCCATCCTAAACCCATGCGCCTCTGCGCATTGAGTTTCCAACTGTGCTGGCGAATGGACTGTCTGCCTGTCAAACGGTGCAGCTTTCTGTCAACGCGCCAGACCAAGAGTACCCCGCAAAACTAATTTTCCATTCAGCTCTAATGGTTGACAGACAGACTTTCCACATAGTTTAACACGGATCTTACAATAATAAACGATAAGAATAAACAATTTGTGAATGCCCGAACATGAACGGGCCAATTCTGTCGATATTCAGGAAGGCACCACAGGGTGTAACTGAGGAACATATACAATATTTTAGTATATTTACGGCTGAATATACAAGTGATTAATCGATTACGGTGTGGAAGACAACTGCTAGGAGCGAAAAGCACATAAACTGATGAAGCGCTCGCTATGGGGAGCGCAAGAAAGATCCCAGGTTTCGTAGCTCAGCTTCACGTGGAAAAAAGCAAACAAACAGCGTTGAATAAGTAGGCTAAGGCAAACAAATGAGGATTTGAAAACTTGCTTCACGAGTCTTGATTCTCTATACACTTACCACTCCAGAGAGAACCGTGCTGCCCAAACTTCTGCCTTCCCTCCAGCGCTTGTCAGCGAGCTCTCAGCCGCATGCAAATCGTGGACTATGGTCACAGCGAATCACGCTAACTGTCGGTAATAATCTCAAGCGAAGGTAACTGGACAGACGCTGATTGATCTCCGCTCCGTGAACTCCACTCTTACATCTCTCCTTGGTTCCTGCTTCTCCCTAGACTGCGAGTGACTTTCTCATGTACTATTCCCAACATTTTTCTCCTGCCATTCACCTCCCTCTTAAAGGGAAAGCACTGCATAATTCTCTCGTCGGTCGTCAGACACCTTGAGCCTGTTACGGGTTAGGAATGTAGAGGGGTACGAACCATGAGAACTATTTACATTAGTATATATTAATCTATGCCAGCACGATTTTTCAGTTAATAATAATGCATTTCACAGAACTTCCAGGTTGTCAGTCAAAAGGTAAATAACATCCCTAAATCACATTAACGCTGACTCATTTAAAAACTTATGGAATACATGATGACATCAAATGGAAACACATATAGTAATATTTAACTTATTTTTGGGAAACTTAACTACTGTAGCCTATGGTAACTCGTTAAAAAAAAAAAACTGTGCACCAACTGAACTTGAGCTGTCAGTCACACACAACCAAATGCTCCCAGATGGTTTGAAAGTGCTCATCCCAACAAGGGTAGTTAGAACATTGAGGTGACACTCTTAGCACTATGATGATATAAGCAGGCACATATGCAATTGAGGGCTCTGGCCTCCAAAGTGTTAAGGCTGGTGTTTTTATGTCTCTTTTCCTCTACCTCTCCCCTCTGTGCTCGCAGTGAGCCACTGGCTCTCGGGGTGAGGGCCCAAAGCCGATGTGCCATTCCTAATCCCCTCTGTTCCTGCCTTTGTGTTGGGGCCCAGCAGGAAGTGAGTGCCGGGCAGACAACAATTAACAAAAGAGCTGTGAAGAATACAATTAGCCATCAATAGGAAACCACAGGCCTTTGTGCCTGTTTCCATGGAGATGCTTGACTAACCACTATTCCAGGATTACAGAGCCCCCTTTCCACTTCTCCCTCTTCTTGCTGGCTGCCCTGTCTCTTTCTCTTTTCTCTCTCTCTCTCTCTCCTCTCTATCTCTTATTTTCTCTGCTTTCTTGTCGTTTCTTTTCTACTCCATCTCCCCCTGTGCACACACACCTCTTTATTTCTGTGTCAGCCTCTTGTCACTAAGCAACTCGGGAACCCTACACTAGCACTCACACCTTTGTTCCTTCAGGTCTTCCACTTTTGTCTCTCCTGCTGAGCAGAGGTGAAGTTGGCAAGTTGTCTCTCTCTCTTTCTCTCTCTCCTAGCCTCAACCCCTCCCCCCCAACACCACTACCACCCCCATACCAACCCCCTGTTCTCTCTCTCTCTGTCTTTCTCTCTCCCTCTCTTTTATTTGTCCTGAGCCCCGAGGATTAAATGAGGGTGAGCTTTGTGTAGACCTGGGGAGAGGAGGAGATCTGCTCCTCTCATGTTCCAGACACACAAGAGACGCTCCTGTGGAGAAACCCTCATTGTCCGTTTTGTACACTCCACAATTTAACGGACACCGTAGAGCCCGGAGGACCTTAGCGAGAACTCGCCGGCATCTCCAGCGACAAGGAATTGATCCCTATTAAGAGCTCCGAGGCACAGGCCACAGGGACCATCAAATGGTTATGTTTGCATCCTTTACATTCCAAAGAGGTGATGGGCAGTGTGCCTGTGGGTAATGTTGAGGAGAGACCTTTGTCATGTTGTGAGTGGTGTCCTATCTGGGTGGAGGTCATGTCTTAATCACACCTATTTGGCTGTGATAGTTTGACATATTAAGATGCATAACATGCATCATAACAAAGCTGAACTGGGAACAGTCTCTTGAGGTGGGTTAGGAGGGCAGGTGCTCTGCAGAACACAGAGGCCTATCCTGATGCCATTATCAGAGTGAACACCATCAGATGTCGCAAATGCTATCACCAGGGCCAGTGGTGGAAAGTAACTAAGTACATTTACTCAAGTACTGAACTAAGGTACACTTTTTGGGTATTTGTAATTTAATTGAGTAATTTTGTATGCTACTTTATACTTTTACTCCACTACATTCCAGAGGGAACTAGTGGTCTTTCTAGTCCACTGCATTTATTTGACAGCGTTAGTGACTAGATACTTTGGAGATGAAGATTTTATACAATGGATGGCTATATCAAGCTTTTAAAATACAATACATTGCGAAAGATTTAACCAGTGTTGTACTACCTTTTTGGCTTCTGATATACAAATAGCAGTGTGTAGTCAGGGTCACATTTGTATGTATGTAAGTTGTATGTGATTTCCCCTCAAAACCTCTCACATTGTTTAATTAAATAAATGTTCAAATGATGATGAATTATGATTTTTTTCAATTTCTGTATTGGTACTTTTACTTAAGTTAAGGCTCTGAATACTTCTTTCACCAATGACCAGGTCAGTTGGCATCACCTACAGATGGTCACTGTCCACATGTCACCTGTGAAGACTGATAACAAAGTCAGCTCTAGGGTTGTGTTGCTCCTCAAAGAGAATTGTATTTCTGGTCCCACTGCAAAATCACACTGGAATTATGGTATTGTGAAAACTCGCTTTTTTTAACTATCATCTGTCTAATATGTTCATTTGCGTGGGGCCTACTCATAGTCAAAGTTTTGGCATTTGTTGTTTGTTACTGTTATTATTAATTGGTACCTAATATTGTTTTTTGTTTTTCATTATGTTAGTATTACTGCCTTTTTATATTTTCTAATGTCTGTTTTGTAAGTCGCTTTGGACAAAAGAAAAGGTTGCTACACCTGTAACAGGCACTGACTGTGCACTGGTAATCAGTGAAACTAGAAAACGAAATCTTCGCATCAACTCTACAATTGCACAAATATGCAAACAGTAACTGAATATTATTTTTAACATCTAAGTGGATAGATAAAAAGTGTTTGGTCCAAATAAAGTGAAGTCTAATTATAGGAAACAGCGGTGGGAGGATGCATCACTTTGTAGTGTGATAAGCATCAGGACACGGGGATGAATTTCATTCTCTGAAAAGAGTTACAAAAAAAAGAGCTTACACACAATTATCTCATGTGTGTGTAGGCTTTGACACTTGATATTGCAGCTGTATCACTGCATTCTCTTCCTGTTTATAGCATAGCCTCCGTTTGTGCAGAGAAGGCAGCCTCTTCCTTCAACACCTCGCTTGGTGGCAGAGATCTTTATCAAACCACAGTCACTCTGTCATCATTATAAAGTTAACTGTGGATTTCACACAACTAATTCACTTTCTTGGGCAGGATGTGTGATATAAGTTTTTGTGTAGGTGGAACTATTTAAATGGAAAATGGAAAAAATCAGTCAAGTAAACTGATAAAATAGCCACTCAATGAGTATTTCGCTTTCACGGTATAGTTGAGAATGTATAACTTTTTTGCAACTGGTATCCCGTAGTCCAAAGCAATGAGTTCATGTCGCTCTTTCCTCAGAACTATCAACAGGCTTTAACTCATTGCAGATTGCAGTTCTACCTCTGCTCAACCATTGTTGCATCTTGGGAAATGATTGGGATGGCACACAGAGCATACCCATGCACTGTGCCCCAAAATAAATAAGAGCATGACCTTAAAATAAAGCTGTGTGAGGTTTTTGCTTATGTGGTACACTTTGTAATAGCAGGGAAACCAGTATGACACTTTTGCCATGTGTGCATTTCAATGAAACCAAAATGCAAAGGCAATCTGGAAACAGAGTTGAGGTGGATAGGCCTCCCAACCACAGAGGAGAACCAGGGGCGATTGAGAACAGCAAACATGACAACTGTGCACATGAAAAGTCATATATGTGTGCACATACACGATAACCGCTGCCGTATTATTTCTGAGAAGCATTGGAAAACCGCAACACCAACACCCCCATTCCGACCTCCCTTCCGCAGATACCGATAGCTGCAAACAGATCTACTTTGCTGCGCATAAAGAGAAACAGCATAATGTCCTCTTTTTTTTTCATGTGCATCTGCCGATATAGATCACAGCTAAATGTGGCTTTTTGTGTAAGAACAATTTACATCACTAAGGCTGCACAAAACAACATCAGTGCAAAACAGCCAGATAAACAACCTGCACTTCTCTGCTTGGCACGAAAACTAACATCAAGATACAGATTGGAACACGTTAACAAGAGAGGTTTGCATGACAAAACTGTTAATGTGCTCTATTTTTAGGATTCTTGATTTTTTTTCCGTGTGGTTGGTCTCACAGCCAAAAAGGTCTTTTATATGAAGGCTCTTCATTAATGGAACACTGATGTCGGGATTGTCATCTAATTGCTGAACTATGTTGGTTCTCCCCTTTTGGTGGAAAATGTGTCAAATATGTCTTTGGGGTGCCACTAGGACCCCGAGTGCTGTGTCTCTCTTCTCGACACAGGCTTATTCCTGTGAGGTGGAGGCCCTTACTGACTCCAGTGAAGAGTCTCAGTTATGAAGTCCTGGTCCTGGCTCATGTCGTGTAAGATGAGGGAAAAATGGAAGAGAACAAAGACATGGCCTCCTCAAAGGCTCCTTAAGGCAATCACTGAAAAAGAACTTCCCATGAGGTCTTTAAAAGTCCTGTGCAGACCCCTTTCTTCATTACGTTCTGAATGAAACGGCTCTGAAAAAAGCTTTCTAATGTTATTAGGCTTGTGTGAGGCGCCTTGTGTCAGGGCATTCAATGTAGAACCTTTGAGGAGAACTCAAAAAGGGCTCACGGCAGCACATCTTTATGTTAGAGGCGCAAACGGCAAGCAGCTACAGTGGGCAAAGCAGGGTAGATTAGGCCACATAGCAGCGTATTGGTGGTGGTGGTAATAGCGTGGTGCCTGAGTAGGGAACTGGTCATCAGGACCTCAGCCATTACCACCCACACTATTTTATGTTTTCCTTTTTTGTTTGGGGCGAGTGGAGAGGTGTGTGTGTGGGGAGTGGGGGGTGTCTGGGTGGTGGGTCGGTGGAAAACAAACAGAAAGAGGAGAATAAAGGCTTCGTGGCAGGGGCTGGAGGGGAGGACCAGCGGAGCCCCACACAAAGCCCGGCCCTGAAAATAGCCTCCTCGCACAATGTGACCTGCCACTCTCTCCATGAGATAATGTCTAATTGAAAACAGTGTGGCCATTGTGTCGCTGTCACCGGCTCCATTGTCCGGCTCCCCCTCCCCCTCCTCCTTTCTTTCCATTGACGCGGCGCGATTGTTCCCCTCCATTGTGGCTCGCTCGGCCTGCTCTCTCTCTAGCTCTCCCTCCGTATTGTTATAATTTCATTAGTCGTTTGTTTTCTGTTCCCCTTCTCCTTTTGCTCCCCTGCAGATCTTTTGTTCCAACACATTTGCAGGCACTTCATATTGAGTCACCTCCGGGCGTGTGTGTGTGTGTGTGTGTGTGTGTGTGTGTGTGTGCGTGGGTGTGTGTGTGTGCATGAGTGTATGTGCCTGATGTTTATTTCATGGAGAGATAAACAGGATGCAGAAACCTGGCTTATTTTGTTCACTTAGAGTGGCTGATGAGGTTGCAGCATGATGTATGTTATGAGCCATTGAATGGTCGACTCTTAAAGTGTCTCTCAGAGGGAATGAGCTTTTTCCAAACATGTCCTTCACCAAGGCATTGGGGTTCCAAAGAAATGGGCCTGTTTGTTCACACATTTGCACGAGCATGTTATCTGCAGTTTGTCACCTACAACTTGAATGTGGACACCTGGACTATATAACCGCCCCCTCCACACACACACACACACACACACACTCACGCCCCTGTACAATTCTTTGGCCAGAGAATTCAATGCAGCCATGTATCCTTGTTTTTCCAGGCTTATTTTGAACAATTCAAGTTCTTATCAGAACCTGCATATTATTCTACGTGTTAATAGGTGAAAAATGAAGGCATTGAGCATTGTGACAGCCCTGTTAAAACAAGATAAGAGCAGTGATGTTTGAGAGAGAAAGAGGGGGAGAGTGAGAGAGAGAAAGAGAGAGGGAGAGAGAAAGAGAGAGAGCCTGCTGCACTTTGCACGACAAAGACCAGTGATGGACCAGTAGCAGGTCAGTGGAGTTTCCCTATTTTACCACTTTTAAGGCTGTGGTGTAAATGTAATCACAATTACGGTATTACAATCGTCAGAGAAAGGCTAATGATGGACAGCTGCACCATAGTATAGATTCTATGTGGGTCAGTACCTAGTAATTATTATCATGGCAATTATCATCACCATGACAGCAAAATTCTCCATCAATAAACAGACCCCGAAAGAGGCAACCGATATTACAGAACTGAAAGTACAAAAAAGAACTGTCTCGAAATGTTTATAATGAAATATCACTCAACAAAAACTCAACACCAATTCTCTGTGCCATGTATAAAAATATAAGTAAGTGCCATGTGGGACCATTGACTCCACACAGACAAACTGAGAAGGTGTAGAAGGTCAGTGTCTGCATCTCCTGCATAATAGGCATGCTTAAGGAGCGCAGTCTACAATGCACAGCTCTAATAATACACAAGGCGTATCACTTGCACCGAGATGAATGCAAGGCTATTACTAGTAACCAGTATTAGCTGGCCTCAGTGAGAGTTGGGTAAGATCAACCATAAGGAAAAATCAAGGGTCTGCATGAAGTGAGATGACTGTTTTTTCCACAACATGGATTTCAATGAGAGAATTGTGTGTACCGCTGTTTGTTGACCATGGAGGTGATAAATCAGTTGGCAGGATACATTAGACTGTTGCTTTTTGTTGAGTGGTTGCAGATAAGTGGCATACAACCGGGCAGGGCCAAGCTGGTCTGTCCAAACAAGAAAGACGGTGGGGGATTAACAATCGCAATTGCAGTCATAGTGACAAATGAAAATAGAAACATCAGAAAATGAAGAGCTAAATCGAGACATCTTTGTAAGTGTATGTGTGTGTGTGTGGCTGTGGGGAGGGGGGGGGGGGGGGCTGGAGGAGGGGTGAAAGACGTTCAGGTCTGAGAGAGGAGAGGCAGCAGGTGAGAGGTCAAGAGGTCAAAGGGTATGGCAGAGGCAATGAGAACAAAGAGTTTTGAAGGAACAGGAAAGCTCCAGGGAGCCAGACGATAGCAATCTGACCTGGGTAATTTTTCCGCTGGCTTTACATGGAGCGCCAGAGAGAGAGAGGGAGAAGGGGTGAACGAGGCAGGAGGAACCAGAGGGACAATACTTAGAAGTCTGTGATGGAAGTAAGGGCATACCTTAGTTAAAGGGCACCATGTTGTCTGCACAGCTTGGAAATTGCACTACTTCATTAGGCACAAAGCCACCAACAGGATTTCCAGCTTGATCCAGAGTGTGTTCTGAAACCTTCTCCCAAACATGAGCTGTTAGGGTGCCTGTAAAGTAAGAGAATGGAGTATCATAAGAACTGATTACCATAAAAACTGATGAACTTATTCTGATTCTGATTAATAAAAGGCAAAAAAGAGGGCAGGTTGAGAGAGGGAGAGGCACAGGAAAGAGGAATGACACTCATATGGTAACGGTAACGACAGGTGTGCAGCTCGGTGGTGGTGGTAAACTTGTGCACCATTTGCTACTTTTGGAGTCAGCGCCTGGTTTCCTGCGAGCAAGTGCTTGGCTGAGCCTGCAGTAATGAGCTACCGCTGTTTCCGCCTCAGATTGATAATCCTATCTATGGAGCCCCAAACCACTGAGTTCCCCCTCTTCAGGGCACCAACCACACTCCCAGCCCACCTCCCCTTCCTGTTGTAACCACTCTCCTGTCAAGTCTCAACAGGCATTCAGAGCAAGAGGACAGGTAACACTGCTCTCATAAGTGGGTCCCCTACCAGCCCCTCTAACACATGGGCTCTGTTTTTAAACTTATATTATTGTTAACCCTTGTATGGTATTCAGGTCTGTGGGACCCGTTTTCACTTTTGATCAAAACAAAAATAATACTTCTAATCATTTTTTCAAACTCAAACTCATTGGCTTTGGCTCATTTTATGCGAAGAACGGATATCAGTCTACATTTTCATTGAGCGCACACCGTAACCCCCCCCCCCCTACACATTTGTGTTACATAGAGGGTAGTCGGGTCCACTGGACCCGGGGCAAATAAAAGTGTGGAAATTGTAGGTCCTGTGTACCTAAAGTCAGTTTTCCTCCTGTCTGGGTCTGCTGTAAGTGTAAGTGTAAGTGTGTGTGTGTGTGTATGTGTGCGTTTGTGTTTGCCCCGCGTGTATATGTGAGTGTGCCTGCAAGTGTGTGTGTGTGTGTGTTTGTTTGTGTGTGTGTTTGTGTGTATGTGGACCTTGTTTGTATGTAGGCTAAGTATGTGTGTGTGATTGAGTGAGTGTGTGAGTAAGTTAGAGTAAGAGTTTTGTGTTTCTGCCGCTGATGCCATTTAGGGGCCCCTGCCCCTTTAGACATTATATACCATCTAAACTTGCAAAATATGGTATAAAGATCTGGGCTGCCTCTGTGATGCAACTTCCTCATATGCTTGAACTTACAAATCTACATAGGGTAACCTGTTGAGGACACCCTGAGAAAAATCAAGGAATGAGAGTTGTCCTGGACATGGCTCAGGGACTCAGTGGACACAACATCACATGCTAATTTTTTTTACATCCTACAAGCTGGGACAGGAGCTGACCATGGTGGGAACAATAAGGAAAAACCGATCTGAGCTCCCACCCCAACTGCTGCCTACAAGGAACCGGCCTGTCAACTCTTCTAAATGTATTTACCCGGCTGACGCGTCCCTGGTATCCTATGTGCCAAAGAAACGCAAGAATGTTGTACTCATGAGTACACTGCACACAGATGGGAGCATCTCTGGCCTGGAGCATCAAAAACCAGAGATCATCATGGATTATAATGCCACAAAAGGTTGGGTGGACAACATGGACGAGCTTGTGTCTGCCTACAGCTGCAAAAGGAGGACCCACACTGGCCACTGCCGATTTTATCATACATATTGGACATCTTGGCGTACAACGCCTTTGCCACCTGGATGGCACTGAACCCGGATTGGAAGAGAGGAAAGCTCCAGAGGATAAGCCTTTTTCTTAAGGAACTGGGAAAGACACTGGGGAAACCTTTAAACCCTGAGAAGACAACATGCTCCAAGAATCTCAGCCTCTGAAGCCACCATCAGGAGGATTCAGGAGAAAGATGCTGGTGCCCTAACCACCCATATTGAGCTATGTAAACTGACCTGTTTTCAAATTAAATTCACATAAATCAAAAAGTTATGAAAACCCTTGCTTCATTTGTAAATTTGTTGAATTTTGTCCACTGATATCTTGATTATAATTGATTTTCTTGATTTTTGTAAAAAAAAAAAAAAAAAAAGAACGGGTAGCACTTAAATTCATAAATGTGATATAACAAAGCTAAAGGGCCAATATTAACCATATTTGCTGTTCATATTGGTTGCAATTGAGATGAAGTAAACATCTGTTGAGAATTTTACCCAAAAAATTGTTTGATTGTACTGAATTAAACACCCAAAAATCGAGCGGGTCCACCAGACCCGCAATACCTTCTGTGTAACAAAAAGGGTTAAGGTGAGAGATGGGCCAATTCAAAGCACATATATGAATGTAAAATATATGCAAAAAAAAAAACAGTAATCACATCTGACATTTTCTCCTTTTCATACTTCAACATTGATGTGAACAGGTAGGTTGTCTGTCACACCTTAAAATGAAAATATATATATTTTTAAATATAGTAAATAGATTGTTTGAAAACAGAGATGACACCGCTGCTTGATGATCCTGGTTCCGTTGGCCTTGATCCATGCACGGCTTTTCGGTCACCAAGCACAAATAGTCGATTTTACTACAGCTAGCTACCCAAATGAAAGCAAACCGAAAATGATTTAGTGCGGCATTGTCGACTTTAAAATTCATAGTAGGCTACAACAGAGTAGCCTATGCCACTACAAGAAATAGGCCTACTTTTAGTATGAAGGCCACTCTCAGGCTAAGGGTAACTCCCAGGCTGGCTCGAAGGATGTAAGGAAAATGTTCGCATTAAAATAGTTGCCATCCAGTGAGCTATCTGGTTAACAGTTTAGTTTGCGGAGGGCGAAAATAAATCACTTATTTTGATCAGTCAGTTCAGCCACAACCGGCTATTTAAGCAACAGCACAGAAACACACCTCCCTCTTGTGGCTGTCCTGGATCATTACATGAATATCAACACAGGACGAGTGGTCCCGTAGACTAGCGCATGTTACCTCCCACTGATCGAAAAATGTATTTAAACTCAGAGATCACATGTGACAGGGTTAATAACTCATTGTTTATTTGGGAGGTTCATGTCAATGATTCATTTCGTGTTTTAGGTGCTTGTTTAACCCAATGTCTTACATTAAAGGCACCCAGTGCAACATTCAATTTCTAGTCTTTTTTTTTTTTACGGGTAGTAAGTTTCAATAACTCCAGTCCATACCATTACATATCGACATTCAAGGAGCAAAGATGAGACGTCGTTGTGTGGTGAGAACTGATAGAAAATCGTAAACAACAACAATCGCCGCCATTTTTCCCCCAAATCTTTATTTATTGGTGCCACCAATAAATAAAGCAGGATTCCAGTCAATGGAAAAATGGCCTCTCCCCACCGGCGATTGTTGTTGTGTACGATTTTCTATCAGTTCTCACCACACAACGACGTCTCATCTTTGTCGATATGTAATGGTATGGAGTTATTGAAACTTACTACGTGAAAAAAAGACTAGAAATTGAATGTTTATTTTTCGAGTCTCAAGCCTATAAAGTTGCGCTGGGTGCCTTAAATAAGTTGTCCACTGAACAGAGTATTAAGATTCCGGTCCCAGTGTTGGGGCCAAGTGCATATCTCCTCTGTATGTCTAGGCCCCTCTTCTTTTGTTGATAGTAAGGTGATCTCTGCACAATTGTGGTAGAGATGAGGATAGCTCACTGTTCTGGTAAACTCATGTCATGCAAAGACAGACTAAGACTTCGGTAGTCACTAAGTGAAATGATTAGAAGTTGAACTTGCTTATTTTGGTGAACTTGATTATTTGGTATGACAATAATGTGAAGCTACTCTCCCTCCATGCATGGGTGCTAGAACAAACAGTCCTCTGATTGATCGCTAACAGTCCGAGGTAGTAAAAATGACCATATTAAAACTACCTAAACAAGCTGGCTAAGTTGCTAATCTAAAATGATCAGTCTTGAGCAAGTGTTGCATTGCAGGATGTACTGTCAGGACTATTTGTGTATAAATCGATGCATTGAAAGACAACATAATAAGTCAAACAGGATAAGAAACAAACCAAAAATCTTTAATTGTAAAGATTATCAAAAAGCTTTCACCACCATAGCCAACACAAATCACAGGTGTCCTCCTTTAAAAAAAAAAAAAAAAAAAAGCCCTCATCCTTACATTCTAGAAATACACAACCTTATAAAAAAAAAAAAAAAACAACACCACTCAGACAGTCCACATCACAGGTAGGTGCTTAGGTTGTGGCGGCCACACTCTGTAGTAGGGTAATGTTGTCTCCTTTCAGCATGACCCGACCTGTGGAGGACAGAACGTGTCAGATGTTTCTGCCTTGAGTAAAAGATACTCTCTCTTGACCAATGTTATCTGAATTAATGACTAAATACTACAATTTCCAAAGGTACACAGGAAGAAGTAAACCATAAACAAGGCTCTAGCATGGGTATTTTTAGATGTTTCATTAGTGCAGGCTAACAGCTTTTTGTAGTTCTAGGACTAACATGTCATCACAGTGGATTATTGTAACAACAGTAATGATAAAATTGTATTTCATATTTTCAACTGTCTGATGAAACCTCCCTAAAATTGTACTACTGTACTACCCATGAGATCAAACATGTGGTCAATCCTGCCAGAAACTAAAAATATGGACCAGTTATAGTAATATAACACATCACACCACTGATCGGATCTATACCATCTCATAATTTAATTAATGGAAGCGAAAAGCTTTTGCGTCATATTTGCTACAACACCATCAGTTCATATCATGGGCGTCAGCACCAATTTGAAAGTGGGGGGGACATGTTTCAGCGGGGGGTCTAAACATTTTGAAAAACGTAGATGCAATTTCCCGCATTCTGGTGCATTTTACCATGTTTTAAGATAGAAAAAGAGAGTTAAACTAGTCATGCAGTTGAGATGGACTGAAGAATTATTAACTTCCGTGCCAGAGACGGAGCTCGCAGGGGTCCTTCCTTATAATGGATAAGAGGGTTCGTATCATAGATATAGAATATTCTATGGTGTAATACACAGAGGACTGACACTGACAACTTTTTTGACACTTTATAGTCTATTTAATGAAACCAAAGGGTTTAAAAGGAGGACAAGTGAGTGACACATTAAAAAAAAAATCTTCTTTGGTGAGTGTGTTTAGTCGCTGCTGTCGTTAGAAAAACTGCCATTAGCTAGCTAACGTTAACGCCAGATTAGCTCACGGTTGTTATGGCAATAACAATACGATTATAGCCAGATAATGACCATTGGGTGGTCCTTAATTGTCCACTTCAGGTAAAACTTGGGTAACTCTGACTTACTTTCCTCTTCTTCAAAAAAAAATTCCGTATGTCCATTTCTGTGGTCTGCTTCTAGCGCGACGCTCCGATCAAATCAGAGAATGAATGAAAATGAATGACAGTTGAATCTGCGTGCGTGATGAGGCTGCGTAATACACCAGGAAAACGCGGAGTGGATTTATATTGCTGTGGGTATTCCCCACTGATAAAGTGGAACGGATTTAATTGTGAAGCAATGGAAAGAATGCTGGACTAATAGACCAGCAGTCACGCACGCACTGATATTTTGACTGCAAAAGTGGGGGGGTCGAAACGACTTGTTTTTAAAAGTGAGGGGGTCTTGTCCCCCCCCAATTACATTGTCGCGACGCCCATGGTTCATATATACATATTTCTGGACAACAGAAACTGCCTAACCTGCCTAACTTCTACAGCTTAACAAGCAAAATAAACTAGGTTTGCTGGTGTAGTGGGACATCTGCAGTCTTACCCAGGGGCTTCCTGGCCTTGGTCTTCATGTGGACCTCCTCTGCGTCATCCAGAACCAGGTTCATGTATTCATCAAAGCCCTGGAACATGCAGTACACTTTAGATAAGCATGTTCTGAGGAATGAGGCATCAAAATCATTCCAAAAACAAGACTTCCATCTGTTTAATTACTACTACCTGTTGATGGTTAAAAAAAAAAATATGCACCAAAATTGATGGCTGGATGGACAGACACAACCTTGGTAGTCTACAAGCTTCTTAAGTAGTGTGACAGATTCTAGTGATTTCAGTACATAACATCATTGACCCAGGCCCTGAGACTCTGGTGCTGAAGTAAGATCTTTGTTGTGACAAACAGAAGAACATGCAAAATAAATCTTTCTAACAATTGCGGTTAATGAGACAAGACAAGAGACCACGCCAAGGGTTCAATTTGCTGTTGACTTGCCATCCAGCCACCCTGCCATTGAGATTATACATTCAGAATGGAAAGAAAAACCTGACGTACAATGATGCATCCTTCTATCCGCATGTTGACCTGTTCATAGAGCCAGACTTGAATACGGGACCGCTAGAAAGACAAGAAAATTGAGAAGTTAACACATATTTTCAACTTCCAAATTCTAAAACGAAAAAAACATTTCCACCATCCGATCATAATGACCAAAAAAATATTTTCAAACATTGCAAAATGATAGAAATCGGTCATAAATGCCTATTGTCTTTGGGTTAATATTGCCCGAGGTAACTTCTGATTTGGAACAAGCTTTATGAACATATTGGTGATGCCAACATTTCTCCTATGCCCACCTTCATTATATTGGCATGTTATTATCACATTTCTATTGATGAGAGTAGACCCCTTCACCACTCAATTGTTAAATTTTTAGAGGTACTATTATGGGAGCCTTGAATCTTGGGCTGGAGACGGATAGTTTTTGCTTAGGGAAAAGTCTGAGTAGTATCTACGGTATTAAGCAGCCATGACGAAAGTTGGTTGAATTCTCTAAATGCTTATGAAAGGTGCTTCAATGCTTTCTCTCTCATCTCCTTTTGCATAGGGTACACTTGACCATCCTTTTTGAGAAGTCCCACAATTTATTTCAATTTCATTTAAAAGATCCATGTCAATAACATCCACCCTTGATAACATAGCTTAGTGTTAGTGCACAGTAAGTTATAAGATCAATTAAATACCAGGCCATAATGACCAAATGTGTGTTATTTTTCCTTAGGACAGTAGGAGAGTAAAACTCAATATCTTTAATAAGTTACTAATAATCTTCAATAAGCTTGTCTCAACGCCACAACAAACAACGCAAACAAATCAAACTTCAGGGGTTTAGGTAATGACAACAAGAATACATTTCACATTTATGCATAACTTTTAGTTCATGTGAAAACCATAATTATCATCATAACTATTATTATTAGTATTAATACTATTAGGCCTATTCTTACTTTATTTCATACTTACATTTTGAAGATACCTGAAAATTAGATTCTGTAGGGTTGGTTAAGGAAAAAATGAAAAAGTCGGAACGAGCAGACTAAATAAGAATGATTTTACTCAGTGTGTAGCACAACATAATACTGTTAAACTTGCTAGCTGAACTTACTGCTAGCGGAGGTTAGCTGGTGGGATAAGGCAAATTAATATTTAATAACTGTACTGACATCAGCAACGCAACAAGAATCATTTGCAACCATTTTGCACATTACTTTACAGTCTGAACTCATACATACAAACAACAAAATACATAAACGTATACATGATAAATGTTTGTTGAGAGCATGCAAGCTGATGTTAGCTCGCTAAGTTAGCTTGAAATGGTATATGAATGAATGAAAGAGAAGGCCAGATTCCTGGTGAATACTGCCGCGTGAAAAGGATACAATTGGCTGGACCATAACCTTCTGGATC
Source organism: Sprattus sprattus (assembly GCF_963457725.1). Taxonomy (NCBI): domain Eukaryota; kingdom Metazoa; phylum Chordata; class Actinopteri; order Clupeiformes; family Clupeidae; genus Sprattus; species Sprattus sprattus. The sequence goes on along the minus strand of NC_137908.1, from coordinate 15,197,236 downwards.
TTCTGTCCTTGTCCCCGGTACGCCATTCTGTTTTAAATATTGCTGTGTTTGCCAGCAAAAAAAAGATTTCGTATTACTGTAGTGCTCTACGATTTGCGCGGCGACGAAACCTTCACGTTGGTTTGTTCAGCAATGGCGCGTTTCCGGTTTCCGGTTTCTTCTTCTTTGTCGTTTAACGGCAGCCGGCATCCTTGCTGTTTCATTGCTGCCACCTTCTGGATCAATCCATTACGCCACCGTGCTCAAATCATATTGATTGACCCAGTGTCTTTCAGTAATTTAAAAATATTTTCCATATTTTCAGTAAAATACTTTCAACTGATACCTCTGTCATACCAACAGTCAGCATTATTTTTGTACATGTGTCATATACATATACATCTCTCTCTCTGCCGTGTACCTCCTGCAAGATATAGGATGTCGGATGTGGTACTGTACATACCTCAGTTTGAGGCTTTCCTATAACATTAAGTTTATTTAAAGCCCCATTATGCAACAATTGTACCTTAAAATAACAGCTTGAAAAAAATTGTGCCGCTACAATGACAAAATACTCATTCTGCTCATTCATGCAGATTACAATTGAGTCACCAAAATTTTAGGCAAGTCTTGCCCACTGCGCTTGCACCAATCTTCGTGGCATGGCTTTTGCCCTGCAGTGGACGTTTAGGCGAGGTAAAACGACAGGTACGCTGTTTCTTTCTCTACCCGATTCCTCCTGGGGAATACTAGTTAAAAACTAGGCATCATGTTACATTACTTAAAAAGGTGACTATATAGTGCAAATATAGGTGCATCATGCACCTTGTTTCATACTTAATTTGTGAAAATGTAGCGGATTATCTAAGTTTTCTGCCTTCATCCGGTGACTTAAAACTACGCAGCTCTCAGTAAGTGTCTGTGACCAACCAAACTCAGAAAAAAAGTACTCATAAAAGATTTTTTTGTATTATTTACAAAGACTTATACAACAGGATTGAAGATGAATCAAAAGAAATTAACGACACAGTAACTCATGTACGAGATACTTCTAGAGAAGTAATTATGCAGCAACAAAATTAAATGAGACAAAAGCACAACAGGATACAGTTAAACAGAGAAAGGTATTTGTAACCTGTACAGCAACCATCAGACAGCTCAAGTGTAGTCCCTGAGTTTTCAAGCCATAATTGTGTACATACAACATGGTCCCTTGAAGTAAGGTGGAGAATAAAAAGCAGATGCCAGTGAAGCAAAACAAAAACGAAACAAAAATAGCCATCTTAAGAAGGGGACTGAGCATGAGCACAAAAGGACCACAGGCATGTCAGATGTTTAGGAACTCTGTGGCTTAGAGCTTCAAGGGGTAAGACATTAAAGAGTCACTGATCACATTTTCTTGGGCTAAGAGACTGAGATAACAATGAATTTAAAAAGAAAGGGGGAATACAACTTTGTACATGATTTGAAACACAGGAAAGAGCACAGTAAAGGTTCCTGGGTAGTGTCACTTTGCTTTGTTGAGCCAGCCCTGTTCCATGTCTCTGAAGCTTGATGTTTGCATACATAGTATACAGAATAACCAACACGATTCCCCTACTCCTGGGGAGTCTAGTCCAACTGTCTACCTCAGCCCTGCTTTCTTGGGAGTGGTTCTGGAGAGAGGGCTTGATTCCTCAACAAAGCTGAGTCAACATCAGCTTATCAATGAGCAAAACAATCCCTTATTGTACTTTTATGAGATAAAGGGGACCATAAAAAAGCCTTTAAATTAAAAGCACTGAAATATTATCCAACAGAAATTAAAACCAAATGCAATAAAGTTCATTTTAAAAGGAAAATGGTGGCGTTTTTTCCCCCATCATTGATGGCAGTAACAGTGAATAAGAAGGCGTGCACGGGGCTTGTCTTGAGTGTTTTCTTTCAGCTACCAATCATCTCCGACAGTTCTAGGAGAAGGTCATCCTCCCCCTTCTCAGGCCCCAGATCGACTTCATCGTCCATCTCAAACTCATTGATCAGCTGTTCAAAGTCATCCACATTAGAGGTGCTGGACGTAACAGAGGTGTTGATGCGGGGAGTGGTGGTGCTTCCCTTGCGTGCCCTCGGCTGGTTTGGGGTCTTCGGCACAGGAGGGCTGGAGGACAAAGCAGACATGATTTTTTTTCAATTCATTAATGAGTTTCCTACACGTACTGGAACCTCAAACCTGCAGCAACTTTCCATTGAGACAATATTAAATCACTCCACCACCCCAAAAACAGTAAGACCACATAGTATAGATCTATGAGGTTTCAGAAGTAAATTATTTGACGACTCACCTCTGAGGGGCAGTCATGAGGTTCTCCGCTGAGCTGTTGGCTGTGGGTGTGGCCAGGCTCTGCTCAAACACAGGCACAGTCTGGAGGTCGTATTTCTGTGTATTACCCTCGACAGCAGAGCTGCTGATGGCACGACCCTGGAGGGGAATCTGGGTGGCCGCTGCTTCTAAGGCAGATGGAGGAGTGGGAATAGACACCTGCAAACAGAAATCAGGTAAGGCCATCAACACACCATACTAAGGCCCCCGGGCACTGAAGTGGAGAGACTGCCTCCTGTAGCTTTTTACTCATTAGTGAAGGTGGGAGGTAGGTCTAATGACAGGGACTGCTTGAATGGGATCAAGGGTGAAAATGAGAAGCTGAAATAGTTGACAAGGTCAGTGATGAGGGTTGGAGAGGAGCTGTGAAGGTGTACAACCGAGGGTTGCCATCTCACCTCAGAGCGTTTGCAGGGCGGCTCCTGCAGCTCGGGGGCTTCTTCACCGGCAGTTGCAGGGCTCAAGGGTTTCACCGCGGCAACAGCTGACCCCTTGCCGCCCGCCGCCCTCCTCTTCTGGCCCGGCCGCACGTGTGCAGACGGCTTCATAGAGGACGGCTTCACCACTGGCTTCACATTGACCTTGGGTTTCACTGCAGAGAAAATCACAGGGAGCTGTTAATGCCTGTAAAGCGGTAACCTGCTGCAGTCACATGGCCTGACAGCCATTTTCAAACCAGATTGTTATAAAAATTAAAATAAAAAAAAGACATCCTTCATAAGAGGAAGAGTGAGGGGCATTCAAAGGCATGAAAAACAGTGGGTTTCATGAGATTTTGGGTCTTTACCTTTATTCTCAGGGGACTTTTTCAGTGGGCTGGTCTCTGGGGCTGTGTCTGGTTGCGGCGTGCCTGAGACAGGGATCTGCTGGACCGGCAAAGGGGTGGGGGTGGGGGCTGGGACAGGTGTGGGGGCTGGAGCAGGAGCTGCAGCGATCCTAGGCCTTTTCACCAAACTCACAGGCAGGTCTTTGGGACCTGCGCTTGTGGCGACAAGGGGCTCAGCATTGAGGACGGCAGGTGCCACATTGGGCTTGGCAGGGGCCAACTTGGGCTTTACAGTGATGCGCTGGCGGGTAGGGACAGGGGCAGGCTGGCTGGGCGCCGGGGTAGTGGTGGTGGTGTTGGTCACCCTGATAGGCTGCCTCTGGGAAGCTGGTGTGGTGGTGGTGTTGTTGGTCACCGTGATGGGCTGCTTCTGGGCAGCTGGTGTGGTGGTGGTGTTGGTCACCGTGATGGGCTGCCTCTGGGAAGCTGGTGTGGTGGTGGTGTTGTTGGTCACCATGATAGGCTGCTTCTGGGCAGCTGGTGTGGTGGTGGTGTTGTTGGTCACCATGATAGGCTGCTTCTGGGCAGCTGGTGTGGTGGTGGTGTTGGTCACCGTGATGGGCTGCTTCTGGGCAGCTGGTGTGGCCTGGGACTGGGTGGCCTCCTGTTCCTGCCTGCGCAGCTGCTTCTCCTGCATGATCTCCTCAAATGTCTTAACCTTCACCGAGCTGGAGTCTGGCCGCACCTTCTCAAAAGCAGGAGCCACGGCTTTACCATTGGCCACCGTCTAGGGCACAGAAAAAGGACAGCTCAGGGCTTAGTTGTTCAGCAAAACCGAAGATATGACAGGGTTTTAAAGGAAAAGCATCTTACCTCATTAAATCCACCATCTTTGGGCTTCTCAGGCAGCTCAGCAAGTTTCTGCACTTTGACAATAGCTGAAGAGTCAAGTAAAACATACAAGATGATCAATAAATTTCACTCCGAATTCGACCATAAATTAATAAGAAATAAGCTTAACAGGAGCTGAAGTAATAAAGCATACCAGGTACAGGTGTTATGATACGCAGGAGTCGCTTCTTGTTGGGGGCTCCTCCTTCTTCAGACCCCGACGATGAGCTCTGGTCCTGGGCAGGAGGGCTCTGGGCCTGGGCTTCCAGTCTGGCTGCCTTCTCCTGCCTGATCTCCTCCAGGGTCTTCACCCGCACCCCGCCACTTGGCTGGGGAGGAGAGGAGGGTTTGACAACAGGTGTGGCCTCTGGAGTCTCTTTACCCACAGTTTTGGTCACCACCTGCACCTTCCTCTTCTGCAGCTCCTGCTTTTTTTTGGCAAGGAGGGTCTCAGAGAAGGTCTTCATGATCTTCTTGGGAGGGCTGTCGGAGGCATCACCGGAGGCCTGTGCCTGGGACTTGGCGGCCTTCTCCTGCCGAATTTCCTCCAACGTCTTAATACGAATCTCTCCAGTCGGGATCAGCTGGCTATTGGCTGCAGGGCTGGGAGTACTGCTGGACTCTGCATGCAGGCCCAGTCTCTCCCGCATTGAACCTGAGGGACACAGAGCAAAACTCATCAGCCTAAACAGCAGACACATTCGTATATATATATATATATATACACAGTGGGGAAAATAAGTATTTGAACCCCTACCGATTGCGCAAGTTTGGCCACTTGCAAAGAAATGTGTGATCTAGAATTGTATTGGTAGGAGTATTTTAACAGTGAGAAACAGAATATCAACAAAAAATTTCAGAAAACTGCATTTTATAACATTTATGACTTTATTTGCATTTGATGCAAAAAATAAGTATTTGAACCCCCAAGCAAACAGCAAGAATGCTGGCTCACAATGACCAGTTATGTGCCCAAGAAGCACACAGATTTGTCATCATTAGGTCTAACAAGGTACACCTGATCTCAACTGGTGACGTTTATAAAAGAAACCTGTCCAAAGAATCATACTTCACACCTTCAACCTCACCACCATGGGCAAGACCAAAGAGTTGTCCAAGGACGTCAGAGATAAGATTGTAGACCTGCACAAGGCTGGAATGGGCTACAAAACCATTGGCATGCAGCTTGGTGAGAAGCAGACAACTATTGGTGCGATTATTCGTAAATGGAAGCAACACCAAACAAATGTTAATCGCTCCAGGTCTGGGGCTCCATGCAAGATATCCCCTCGTGCAGTATCAGTGATCATTCAAAGGTGCAGAATAACCCCAGAACTACACAGGGGGAGCTTGTGAATGATCTCAAGGCAGCTGGGACCACAGTCACCAAGAAAACCAACACACCTCGCAGTAATTTTTTGAAGTACTGCAGCACTCGCAAGGTCCCCCTGCTCAAGGAAGCGCATGTACAGGGCCATCTGAAGTTTGCCATTGCACACTTGAATGATTCTAAGGAGGATTGGGAGACAGAATGTGGTCAGATGATACCAAAATAAAGCTCTTTGGCATCAACTCGACTTGCCGTGTTTGACAGGGGGGGAATGCTGAATATGACCCCAAGAGTACATCATACCCACCATCAAGCATGGAGGTGGAAACATTATGCTTTGGGGCTGTTTCTCTGCCAAGGGTACAGGACGACTCCACCGCATCAAGGGGACTATTGTGGAGTGGAGTATTGGGCTTGAACCTCATTCCCTCATTTCCTCCCATTGAAAACGCAACCTTAAAGATTTGGAGAGGATCTGCAAAGAGGAGTGGACCAAAATCCCTCCTGAGATGTGTGTAAACCTGGTGACCAACTACAAGAAACGTCTGACGTCTGTGCTTGCCAACAAGGGTTATTCCACCAAGTACTAAGTCATTTTTGTCAGTCAGTTTAGCTAGGGGTTCAAATACTTATTTTTTGCATCAAATGCAAATAAAGTCATAAATGTTATAAAATGCATTTTTCTGGATTTTTTTGTTGATATTCTGTTTCTCACTGTTAATGTACACCTACCATTACAATTATAGATCACACATTTCTTTGCAAGTGGCCAAACTTGTGAAATCGCCAGGGGTTCAAATACTTATTTTCCCCACTGTATATATATATATATATATATATATATGGAGGGGTTATAAGAACAAGACGGAAAAGAGTGGAATCGAGAAATATGGTTCTAGGTCTCACTGAGTAGCAGATTAGGTGTGTTGTCTGAATAGAGGCTTCTGCATTTTGACTTTTTATGAACAGATTACAACATTTCCCCCAAACCTTACTGCTCCTTCAGACACTTACCCCGCTGGGAGTGTTGGTCTGGATCCTCTGAGCCATCCACCCTCCCACCCAGACGATGGGACAGGCTGCGCTTCACAGGCAGCTCCCCATCCATAGGCGTGTCTGTAGAGAAAAACACCAGTGAACTCCCATCACACTGTTGCAAACAGTAAACTACAGTACCACCTTCTACTTACACCACTCACAGAGGGAGAACATGGGTGTCATCTTACCATCGTTAAGTGTTCTTTTCTCAAGTCGATCTGTGATTCTCCACTTTCCTGCTTCTTCAGGACCTGTGGATGAGGGATTTCAGAGACGCATGTTCACAAAACATGTTCAAGACGACGTGGCGGGATATTGGTTATATATATATATATATATATATATATATATATATATATATATTTATATATATATATAGTGATTTGTTGAAGTAATTCTTACGGTTCTTGGCAGTGAAAAGTGCTGGGCGAAGGATGGAGTTCATGTTCTCCTTCTCTCCAGTGCTGCTTGGTACTGTAAGCCCTGCATCCTCTGGAGGCATAAGCAGTTAATTTGAACATGAGTCATGAGTTAAATCGGTGCTGTAACGTGCCATCCAAGCTAGAAGACGATAAAATCTTTATTACCTGCTCTCCTTAGACTGGCCTTCAGGGCTTTGCGCAGCCGGATCTCCTCCAGCGTCCGCACACCAAAATTCAAGGAATCTTCTACATGAAAAGGAGAGACGTAAACTGAAGCCAAAGGGATGACGGGACACAGGCTTGATGACTACTTATTTACATTAGCTTTACCTTTGGGGCCCGTCATCAGTTTCCTTGGAGAGGACATTCTGGACCTCTCCTCTCCTTCCTCTGAGAACTGATCTGGAGATGTCAGGAAAAGGAGTTAATGTTATTGACCATCTAGTCAAAACAACCTAGTTTTATGACTCCTGTACATCTACAGGAAAGAAAATAATTTCAGTCAAACATACCATCCTCATCTTCGTCTTCATCATCAATAGGGTTAATGACCACTGGTGGATGGGTGGGGCTGGGCACGTTCTCCTGCGTGTCAGCTTTTATGACACCGCGGAGCTGGGGGTTAGAAGGATTGAGGGGCTGCGGGGCTGGCTCTTCCTGCGTAGGCTCCTCCTCTCCGTCTTTCTTCATAGCTGAGCCTGCGGTAGCAAAAATCCAACTACTTAAAACCTTGAAGGGCGTTACCGTAGTAATGCTCACAATAGTGAGAGGAGCCTGCCTGTGAAAAATTAAATCACCTGAATGTAACGTGCATGTATATGTATTCATGGTTTTACAAACTAACTTTTATTGGGAGGAACAAGGACTCCGTCTATTAAACGAGCTCTCTCATGGTGAAATGCGCAGTGGGACTTCTGGCATCCTACTGGCTGTCTCTCCCAGTAGCATGCTATCTCCTTCCTGTTTTTCTGTAGACAAGGTTGCAAGCAGATCCATCAAATATAGCACAAATAAATACCGAGGTTACCAAGATACATACTGGAGCTTATCTAGTGCCAATGAACCAGTTGAAAGTATGTACTGCTCACCTTAATCTCCATGTGGCGAAACTTGCAGACCTTGCGGAAGCAGCGATTCTCTTGCCACAGGCTGCAGACCATCTCGCTGCCCATTGCGGCATCGCAATGTCTGAACGGGCAGCTGTCGCCCTGCCACACAAGACACAAAACTTAGAAACTCAAAAGAAAGCTCAGAGGTATAACAGCCATTATTACAAACTTTGGAAGCTTTCAGCCGGTTGAGTTTAGGAGCTCACCTTGCTGCACGTCGAGTAGTAGAAGAAGTAACAGTCATCACCGTGGTTGGTCATGCTGGGACAGGCGTCTCTGGATCCTCTCACTGGCTGTCTCTTTCAGGGCCTGAGCTCTCTCTAACAACAGAAGTGCACACCTAGTTACAGCCTTGCACCACAAGTGCAAGCTCTGACACAGCTCCTGCTCCACTGCTTTACTTGCAGAAAGCCCTTAACAGATAGTAGTACGGATCTCAGCATGAGATGGGAAGAAAATGCAGACACGTGTGCTGTGATCACCTGGAGCGGTTGAGAAGAATCCCCTGCTCTTCTCTTAAGTGCTGAGGTCCGAGGTGAGGCAGATATCCTGAAGGAAGACTTGATCCGTGAGTAAAGAGTGAAAGCACGGCGAGAACAGATCCTACTGCTCCCGTTAGCCTGATCAACTATTATTCATCCGTGGTGCAAAAGTCTTTTTTTTTTTTTTTTTTTTATTAATAGTGGACAAATGAAAACAATCTAAGGGGTGAGAGGGATGATGAAGCAAATTTTAAAATAATCTTCTGGGTGGATGTTTTTCCCAAGGAATATCAAAAGAGGGGAGGGCATCAAAAACTATAATAATAAAAAGGGGGGGGGGGGGGGGTCTTGTATCTTCTGAAATCTGGGTCACTGACAGGAAAAAAAAAGTGCTGACTGTGGGGGTTTTGGGTGGGCCTTTCAGAGAAATATGGAAAAGGTAAAGGATAAATTGTGGGGGGAGAAAAAAAAATAAGGGAGCAGAAAATGGCAATCTTCCAGAAATCTCTTTCCTCTCCTCAGAAAAAAAGGAACTATTCCATATCCAGAAATCTTCAGAAAAGAGAAGAAGCTTCTTTACCTAAACATAGAAAGAACAGAAACACACTCCCCGACATACACCAACAGGTTCATTTCAAAATTCTGGAATATTTGAGGTGAACTGGGCATGAGATGGGCTCTGGACACTGATTTGAAAGCGCAGACACCCAAAGTATCTAGGCAATGATTTATTAGGTATATTTTAAAATAATGCATTACCATATCTGCAAAATGTTAAATGCCCAGACACCTGAGCAACCTTGTGGCTAATGGAAAGACAAGAGTCTCAACCTCAGGCACAATCAGCCAACCACTGGCTTTGATCCAGAAAGTAGGACTGATGTATTTGACAAGTCATTTCATACATCAACACTGTGTTACAGTGTGGAAATACTGGATTAGGCTATGTTACACAATCTAAATACATGACAGGAGCTTTCTGATTCATGGTCAGGGATGTTACATGATATTTATCCATGGTGCTTCCATAAAGCCAAATTGGAGAGTCATTCGATGTTATAGAAAGTAATAACAGGAGGCCCTTCATTAATATGCTAGATACCAAATAAGTAGAATCAGAAAGTGCGGATCTACACGACTTCTGGGAAATCATAAACTGGCAACAATATTTGCAGGACATGGTTTCTATGTCAAGCTAGCCACATCAAAGTTATACCACTGTTGATGATAGCTAACTAGCTCAAATAAATTCACAGAACAGAGAAGCAATAAGACTGTTTCTTTTACCAGAATTATTTGGAGAACGCGTTGTTCATCTTCACTCGTTGCTACTGCAACAAAAGGTTGGTCAGCGTTAGCTTTCTCCAAGATATTTTCTGTAGTTACCTAACGCAAGCAGTTCTATAAATAAAGGTAACGTTAGCTAGGCACACAGCGGTGTTTCGAAACGTTGCACGGCAAGTCAGCTAGCAAGCCTGAGTTGCTTGCCAGCTAGCTAGTAACAGTAGCTAATATGGGCCCTTCAACTTAACATTACCAAATACAATAGCTAACCAATGTTTGAATCAAGTCAGCATATAATAAAAGTTACGTTAACTTACAGTTATCAAATTAGCCTGAACAGAACAAGTCCTAGAGAATATAACAGTCGACAGGAAGAGAACTAATGTTAACATTAGCGGACTCCAAACCAACCACGATTTATCAGTTAACGTTAGCTGTGTGAGGGAGGAGAGGATAACATTACAAAGGCTTCCAGCCCGACGCAGCTATCTATGTTATGCAATTCAGTCGTGTTATTTTGCCCTTAGCTAAGATACACTGGAGACAACACGTTGTTAGCTTAATGTCACTGATCCGTGGTTGATCGTTGCAAGCAAACATTTCTTACTAGGAAAGTTAGCAAGCGACCATGAAAGCTAATGTTAGCTAAGTTACATATCATATGGGCATTACTCAGAACTCTTGGTCGCTTTAGCTCATTGAGATACACAATTCTCAAACTAAATAACAACATATAGTGTTACAGTAAATCGAATTATTTACCAGTTTACTAAAAGGAAATTTTAACTATCCGTTCTCTATTTCTCGACGTCCACTCTGTCCTGTTCTTCTTTACTCGGTTTCTGGAAATAAGATGGCGTCGGCTGGGCAGTCAGATCTACAACGGTAAACACCATAGACGTACATGTCTTTGGCAAAATAACTCGCACATAACTTCCCTTCCTAAAACTTACATGAATGTCCAATTCCCTCTTGAAATATATTGTATCTAAAACTATGTATGTTAAACAACACAAATAGCTAAATGTCAGGAACAACTAACACTTGTTTTACAGCTTCAAGATTTTTAATCCATTGACGTCATACTTCAGAGGAGGTCGGTAGAATACTGCAAACGCGCGTCGCACGTAGGCACTAGGCAGTGTACAATACATACTCTAGTGAACATGCGCACCGAAATGAAGATCAACAGGTAACGCAACTGCAACGCACACGCCACGCATCCAGTGTGAATGAGGCCTAATATGATTGCAGCTAAAAGTTACAGAATGATTAAGAAATTGTTAAATACCTAAATGCATTGCAGTAGGCTACTGCTGTGTCTTCGTTGGATGTGTGTATTCTATGCTGCGTTGTAGCCTACTGCCAGCCCTATCTTTCCGCACAGGCAGAGATGGGCAAAAATACATCAAAATGTATTTTGATACAAAATACAAAATACCCCTCCAATAAATGTATCAAAATAAAATAAAAAATACTGTTGCCAGAAAATGTAACAAAATACAATACATGTATTTTGTATTTTTAAAATATAGGAAATACTTTTTCTGTTTTCTCACAATTTGGTATAGCAGAAAATTCAGGTTTGGGCTATACAATGGCGTAATTTAGTTACCACAGGCCCAGGTGCAGGCTATTATGACGGGCCCTTGTCAGTGTTGTAAGGCAGTGGTTCCCAAACATTTAAGTCCCTTATCTTTTTTTTCATGTTTGTAACCGCCGTATAGGCCTAGACCACACATCGAAACTGCAGTGAAAAGTGTCAGAGTATGTAATGTTGCTGGTATTTCAATATGATATATATACAGCCGCGGAAAAAATTAAGAGACCACTTCAAAATGATCAGTTTCTCTGGTTTTACTATTTATTGGTATGTGTTAAAGTAAAATGTACATTTTAGTTTTATTCTATAACCTACTGGCAACATTCCTACCAAATTTCAAATAAAAATATTGTCATTTAGATCATTTATTTGCAGAAAAATGACAATTGGTCAAAATAGCAAAAATGATGCAGTGTCTTCAGATCTCGAATAATGCAAAGAAAACAAGCTCATATTCATTTTTAAACTACACAATACTAATGCTTACACTTAGGAAGAGTTCAGAAATCAATATTTGGTGGAATAACCTTGATTTAAAATCACAACTTTCATGTGTCTTGGCATGCTCTCCACCAGTCTTTCACATTGCCGTTGGGTGACTTTATGCTACTCCTGGCGCAAGAATTCAAGCAGCTCGGCTTCTTTTCATGGCTTGTGACCATCCATCTTCCTCTTGATCACATTTCAGAGGTTTTTTATGGGATTCAGGTCTCGAAAATTGGGCTGGCCATGACAGGGTCCTGATCTGGTGGTACTCCATCCACACCTTTACTGGCCTGGCTGTGTGGCATGGAGCATTGCCCTGCTGGAAAAAACACTTCTCAGAGTTGGGGAACATTGTCAGAGCAAAAGGAAGCAAGTTTTTCTTCCGGGACAACGTTGTACTTTGCCTGGCTAAGGTTTGTAAAAGACCATAAGGATTGAAAAAGCGGACTGGATGTTCTTCTAAGTTCGTCTTCTCTGATGAGTCCGATTTCACAGTAGGTGCAAGACTCTCTGGCTTGTAGGCCTCTCCAGGTCCCCGTCTAACCATCAGACGACCATGTGTTGGGCAAAGCTGAAAATTGGACTCATCGGAGAAGACGAACTAGAAGACCCTCCAGTCCGCTTTTTTCAATCCTTATGGTCTTTTACAAACCTCAGCCAGGCAAAGTACAACGTTGTCCCGGAAGAAAAACTTGCTTCCTTTAGCTCTGACAATGTTCCCCAACTCTGAGAAGTGTTTTTTCCAGCAGGGCAATGCTCCATGCCACACAGCCAGGCCAGTAAAGGTGTGGATGGAGTACCACCAGATCAGGACCCTGTCATGGCCAGCCCAATTTCGAGACCTGAATCCCATAAAAAACCTCTGAAATGTGATCAAGAGGAAGATGGATGGTCACAAGCCATGAAAAGAAGCCGAGCTGCTTGAATTCTTGCGCCAGGAGTAGCATAAAGTCACCCAACGGCAATGTGAAAGACTGGTGGAGAGCATGCCAAGACACATGAAAGTTGTGATTTTAAATCAAGGTTATTCCACCAAATATTGATTTCTGAACTCTTCCTAAGTGTAAGCATTAGTATTGTGTAGTTTAAAAATGAATATGAGCTTGTTTTCTTTGCATTATTCGAGATCTGAAGACACTGCATCTTTTTTGCTATTTTGACCAATTGTCATTTTTCTGCAAATAAATGATCTAAATGACAATATTTTTATTTGAAATTTGGTAGGAATGTTGCCAGTAGGTTATAGAATAAAACAAAAATGTACATTTTACTTTAACACATACCAATAAATAGTAAAACCAGAGAAACTGATAATTTTGAAGTGGTCTCTTAATTTTTTCCGCGGCTGTATATATATATATATATATATATACTGTATATATGATATATTTAATATTATATTATATAAATATAATAAGAAGCAATATGCATTTCATTGTGAACTGTGCTTGGCATTTATTTACAAAGTTTTGAAAATATGCATGTATATATAAAATGTAGGATTATTAGTTGAAGGCAAGAATATGCTTGGAAACAATATTAAAAGTAGAGTAAATGCTAAAGGTCTACAAGTATCGACATTCAACAGGAAAGGGGTATACACTATCATGATAACACATTTTAATATAGTCATTGGAGTCCAAACATAATGTGAGAAGTGCCCTAATTAACAAAATGTCGATTGATTTGACGACCTCTGCAAACAACTTGGAAACTACTAAGTAATTTGTGGGTTATTGAGTTGCCCCTCTTCTTACCAATCTGTAAGTGTTACCGTTTCAACACACAGTTGACCAAACATATTCATTAATTCAAAAAGTCCAACCAAGATTCCATCACACTGGTAATGGTATCAGCAAATAGCAGTGAGGAATATAGGCCAAATTAGGCCAACATATTTACAAAGATAGACAATCACTGTGGAGTTTCATTACTTTAATTGCAATAAGCAAAGACCGGTAGCCAGTTACATTTGATACACCTGCAGCTGTTTCTCAGAGATATATGGGTGTACCCAGTTAACGTGGAGAACTGCATAAAAACTCTTGAAGCAATGACATCACAAACATTACAAGACAAACATCCAGGTTCTTTAATCCAGTGAGAATCATGTGTTTGCCCAGGCACTTATAAGTAGGGATGAAATTCCCACCATGATGATGGTTAGTTTCCTTGAGGGATTCATTTGCCCTGCTTTATTATGAACTGTGTTATCAGGGCACCATGCTATATGTGTGATGCCATCAGAACACTGGAACATTGAGGCCGGGTTGTCTGATTCCAGATAGTATCCATCAGGTTTGCCACTGCAGAAGAGGTTTGAAGAGACTGGAACTGTGAGGGGTTCACACACGACTGAATGGGTTATTATGGCAGTTGAGGAGGTTTGGCTTGGGAGTGTGATGTTGTATGTGGTGGCAGTCATGGTAGGTGGAATGGTCAGGTTTTTCATGGTAGGTGGAATGGTCAGGTTTTTAACAGTGTGGGTGATCGCAGGGTCTTCAGTCGTAGAAGATAATTGCACTCCTATGTGGTAAATAATATTCATATTAGTAGGTCTGGGATGTAGATTCAACAAATCCATATTTTTGCCCTTTAATTTGGGCACCTGTTGTGTAAGGTGAGGATAAGATGACTTATACAATAGTTACATTTGTTATCAATATCTGCTATCAGCTTCCCACTTTGCAAACAGATTGCATATAATCCAAGGAAATATCAAAGGAGATGTCGCTCTCAGTGAATATATGAATGCATGTTTCAGTAAAGTTAAAGATATTTTAGACTTCTGACCTCTGAATGAGCACAGTTTGAACGGGATTTACAACGAGGCTTGGCATGGATAGGTTAACTACAATTGAAATTTACATCGAAACAGGAGTGGTCGGCTTGGCATACCATGCAAAGGTCATGATTGGTCCATATTACTCTCTGTTTAAATGTCAGCACAGTCACACATAAGTAATTGGTACACGGTACACAAGGTATTGACCAGGAAACCTCAGTTCAGGGGTTGGTGCTGTAGTTGCCAATACTGTATGTGTTTTGTTCAAGACTTTGTTTACCCTCCGCTACTGTCGCTGTGTTTGTGTGGAACTACTCAGATGAAGTATCTTACCATTTTCTAGATGAGTTTTCAGATATCTTATTAAAGGTGAGCTCCCCTGACCACAGAATTCTCCAGAAAAGTCATCCAGGTCAAGAGTCCAAACAACAGCTCCCCCAAGTTTGTTTTCCATTAGGTACTGCACCTAGAACACAGTCACAGAACACATTAAAAAACATTTTAAGACTATCAAGTCATTCATAGCAGTATTAAAAAATAAATAAATAAATAAATAAGTACCTTATAATAATAGCTAGTCTGGTTGTCAAAACCAACCCACCAACGTCCCTTCAGAGCAAATGGAACTTTCTGTTTATCAATCCACTCTACTGTTGCACCCTGAAGGAAAGAACAAATCTGAAGAAATACATGAGTGGGGAGTTAATTCTATGATATAAGATAAGATAAGATAAGATGAGATACGATGATATAAGATAATAAAGGATAAGATAAGACAAGGCAAGATAAGATAAGATTAGATAATTATTCAGATGTATTGATGTTGATTGTAAACATGCTGCACTAAACCCTTCGATCACCTCATAGTGAGACCAGACACCCATCTCTTGAGTATATGGCCCAGCCGCAGCAAAGCTACTGGTAGGGGCCCCAACCCCATCGTCTGTCGAAGTGAGGAGAAACGAGTGTCCAAATGTAGGAAAACCCATCAACAGTTTTTCCACAGGGGCTCCCTGCTCCTGCCAGTACAACATGGCAGAATTCTGGAGGCCAAAACAAAGGAAAATATATGTGAGAATTTCCTGTAGGACACTGGTTTCGGTATGTTCCAATCTGTCAACTGTTTAAAGACAAGTATAGATTGTTGCTTGACTAAGCTACAAGTGGTTAAAATAACGTAATGTAAAATCACTCCATTAAACAATGTTATCCATCAAGATTCACAAACATTGCTCTCAGACCTTTTATATCAGGTCTCAGTAACTCATCTCCCTGTCATTCTTCAACAGAATTACATTATGCTATTGCAGACACATGTAGCGTATAACTTCCTTAGCACAGTAGCGTGTTTGAAAAAACATTTAGATACCTACTACATTATAATGTAGACTCTCTCCTGTTTGATGTTCTCCACTATATAAGGGGCTGTGGTGATTAGTGAGACCATCTTGACTTCCATGGAAGCCAAACGTCATGACACTGATGAAGTCCAAGTACCTAAAAGTACATACAATTAATGTGTTGCCAGCAGTAAGTGGCTGCTGCTGTTGTGTGACATGTTCATCTGACTTACTGTGAGACCTGTGGTACATCATAACTAATGTAAACTACATTCCTTTTTGCAGCCACAGCAGCAGTGACCATCAGTCTCTGGTATCCACTGGCTCTGCTCTCAGTTTCATAGGCTTCCACAAGCTCCTGGGGATGACAAGATCATGCCATTAGCCATCAGCTAAACATGCTCTTACAGTGATAGTACATTATTACAGACAAATTCAATAGAGTGGCAAAGGCTTGAGCTCTACGCCTCTTCTTACACAGAGTCATTAAGATATTAATAAATATTATTTTCTGAAGCCATACATGAGTGACCAAGCACACTGATGCTTTTAGCAGGTGATGTGATACCAGGACATACACTGTGTTTTGCTAACAACAAATGTCAAAAAAACAAAAATGGTTCAGTCTGTGACACTGTCAGGTGCAAGAATGGCAGAAGATGTTTATCTACATGTACAATTTCACCCTACTATGAAGGCAAACAAATATATAAAACTGACAAACATGTATCAGGATGTTTTCCTCACAATGCCCTAAAACTAGTAACAATATAATCCAAAAGGCAAACCAAATGTTTAGGAGAATAAAACCCAACAGCGTGTAACTAATTTCCTTGCAGGCACCTTGCATAGAAGTGTGAATCTCCTTCTGTCCTCTGGAGGGCTCCCTTGAGATGCGGGGCCTTCCCAGGCCAGGTCCAGTCCATCAAAGCCATATGTCCGTAGAAGTCTGATGGAGGACTGGATGAACTGCTCGCGTGTAGAGGAGGAGGACATCATTTGAGAGAATCTGCTGAAAATAATAATTGACACAGAACATGCACGTCAGTCACCAAGAGTAAAGAGTGTGAGCGTCTTACTGCACACCACACAAATACTCTTATGCTATAGTTCCTTTAGCGGTAGTTTACCTATCAGTAGAAGGAACAGTGCATCTATTCATGTTTTTCTCTCTTTAGGAGGATGGCGTGTCTCATGGGTGAACAGTAAGAACTTCAGCAATAAACTGCAGTCAGAGAAATCCTTTTTCTGTGCTAATCTCCACAAATATGTTGCATGTTTTGCTCTGATGAAACACATCACAATGAATATAAATAAATGCATATTTGATGCGACAATAAGACAGTAAACTTACTTGGCTGAGTCATTGTCCTTCCCTTTTACAGACAGCAAAGTCTTTAGCTTTGGGTTCCTGCAGAAAGCATCCAAGAAGCATCCATAATCAGCAACAATGTTCTCCAAAAACTAAAGTCCCTCTAATATAGTAACTACCCATCCTTAAAAAAACTATTAATCAATTATTTTAATAATATATCTAGCATCTTTATTCTGCAAACTGACCGAATCTTCAATGCATTGAAGGATTTGTAAAGTGCATCATCATCCCAGTCGGAGGCCTCCAGCTCATTTCCATAGTTTACAATGGCAAATGCAAAAATGAGGTGAGTGCAGAGATTGGGATCCACATTGTCAGGTAGAAATCTGGCTGGACCGTCTCTGTACTGAGACCAATTAGTGAAGTAGCACACAAGTTTTGAAGAGGTGACTGGATGGGGAAAAGGCATAGACGAGTTTTGTATGACAACCATTGAAAATCCTTTACCGTGATCTGTTGAGTGATGTTTTAGCTTTTTAAAGCCATTAGGGTCAGATCATCAGACATTATTTTCATACCATCTAAATTGCTCAACATCTTAAAGGCACCCAGTGCAACTTTCGAGGCTTAAAAATAAACATTCAATTTCTAGTCTTTTTTACACGTAGTAAGTTTCAATAACTCCATACCATTACATACCGACATTCAAGCAGCAAAGTCGAGACGTCATTGTGTGGTGAGAACTGATAGAAAATCGATAACAACAACAATCGCCGCCATTTTCTTTATTTTTTGGTAACCTACAATAAATAAAGCAGGTTCCAGTCAATGGAAAAATGGCTTCTCCCCACCGGCGATTGTTGTTGTTTACGATTTTCTATCAGTTCTCACCACACAACGACGTCTCATCTTTGCTCCTTGAATGTCGATATGTTATGGTATGGAGTTATTGAAACTTACTACGTGCAAAAAAGACTAGAAATTGAATGTTTATTTTTCATTGAATGTTTACATAAAGTTGCACTGGGTGCCTTTAACATGATTTACAGGCTTTATAAGCAGAATTGAATCATGCAAAAATAATATTTTATAATTTTTATAAAAAAGACAACTAACATAACTTAGTTACTTACCAAACTGAAAGAGGAGATTCAGACCTTTAATAATACGAGATACAACAAATTGTTTCAAAAACCTCTTCAACTCTGTCATAGTAATGCACCTGTATTGTATTTTTAAAAATGTAATAAAATGACGTTTTTATATGATACGCAACAATCCTACCTGTTAAACAAGCGATTCCCCAGTTCATGTTGGTTTCGGCTACATGTCACTTGTGCTGGTAATGGGGACCTCCCTCTGCATGTCCATGAGAAGACAGTCCTGAGGAGCTAAAGCCAGAGCTGTGCAACACAAACAACCTCTCAGATTACATTCATATAAGACCCACCCCAGACAAGACCATGGGAATAAGAAGGCCTTTTACGCGACCTATGAAATACAGCTCACTATTACAGGGATTTGTTTGGATTAATAAGGTGTGGTGAGGCATTTAAAATGTCTGTCTGGCGGACTTGCTGAACTTTTAAAAAGTGAAGGGCAGTGACAGGCAGCTGTACCTGTAGACTTCAATATCTCTCCCAATGTTTTTAAGTAGAAACTCATAAAAACAACACAAAATCTAAAACACAGATTTTTCCGAACAACATAGACAGTGTAGGAAATAGATTAACAACGGATATAATTATGAATACTGAGGGTGACTGGTGACTGCCATCAGCCCTACTGAAATATAGTATTGGTATATGACCTATTTTAACGTCACCTTAAGCATTCTTTCTGCGGAGAACTGCACAGGTGATGTTTTATAAGCAGTGTAACTTAAAGCCGAACTTTACAACTACTCTGTCAGAATACTGTGTTTGAGAATCTGATATCTTGTGTGGAGGCCTATACTGGCGGAGGAGGCATAGTCACACAAGCCTTTGGGGGCCCCAGGTGTCTTAGCACTAAAACACTGTAAACGACATAATGGTGTGAAATATACTGGAGAAATGTCGGAGGGAGTTAAATTGATTTAATGATTTTTTTATCAATGACTAGCCAAAATGTTTTTAGTCCCAAAGATTTTTGGACATTTGGAGATGCTTCAGAAGTTAATCAAATACAGTTTCAAGATATTTTGAGATGGGTTTGGATTTATACCAGAACAACGAGGATATTCAATAGTATGGACTATATGGAAAGCTTTTTATCTGGGTGAGAGAGCTTTTGGCTGAAACTGAGAGGTTTGGTCAAATATAAAGAGGCCAGCTGATGAGTGAGTGAGGATGTTTATATTCAGCTGAGATTATGCTGTGCTATGGTTTGTGTTTAGTTCTTTTTAGTTTAGTACTTCAGTTTTCTTAGTTCACTTGTTATGTCTTTATCCCCATGGAATGGTAAATGGAGATATATTAGGTTTTCTGATCTAATATCCAGTCTTCTTCTGGGCTACTCTGAAAATGATGGTACAAATTGTCAAAAATGAGATCAAACCTGGTAAAGGTAGGAAAAACTGTTTTATTTCTTTGGAATCAAATATACCGCTCTTACAGACAATTCATTTTTAAGATATTGAGACCATGAACACAAAACAGAACTCTACATTGCTCTTGGTTCACAACAACACCAATGCATGATTTCACTAAGATTCCTTTAAAATTTTCTCAAAAAGCGATATATTTATATAGGGCACATTCTCAAAGCAATTCTAGTGGTACTTCTTAAGTGTCCTTCCCTGGCTTTCAGGGCCAGTTGCAGCATTTGCAGCTGTCATCATAAACTGTGCCAGCGGAGCAGCTTTTGGGGTAAGTTTCCCCTTTATCACAGTGAAAGAAGTGGGACGCGCTCTCTGGGTCGGGATAGAAGCCATCGGGCTTTCCGTTGCACCAGCCAGGGCTGGGTTTGCGTGTGGTAGTCGTAGTGGTGGTGGTGGTGGCGGTGGTTGTTTGTCCAGGTTTGGGTGGGGTGGTAGGTGGAGGAGGAGGAAACTCTGGATGATTGAGAAGAAAAAGAAAGAGTTCAATTTCAAACCTAAACACTTTCGGAGGAGATGTTAGTGTGTCTTGAAATGGCAAAATAAGTTCCTTACTGATTTCCAGAATCTTGTTCAGGTGCTTCATGAGAGGATGTTTTCCCTGTCCGCAGAACTCTCCATTGAAGTCATCCAGGTCGAGAGCCCAGACGAAGGCACCACCAAACTTCTGTTCCTTCAGATATTGGACCTATGAAGCGGACAAAGAAGGAAATCAGTTTGATTTCCTGAACACTAATAAACAAAAGTACACCTGGCCACTAAGAATACAGAACAATTACCTTGATGTCAAAGCTATCCTGGTTGTCAAATCCAACCCATTCATTGCCTTTCACTGCATAAGGAACTTTCTGATCTTCGATCCAGTTGAAACTGGCACCGTTCAGGAAACCACATATCTGAAACAAAAAGGTAAAGTATGACAAAACTGTCCTCAGTTATAACAGCACTGTGTAGACTACATCTTTCCATGACTACTATTCATGATTTTGATAATAATATAATGTTATATATTAACATGCAACTGCTACTACTATTCTACTACTCCCACTATATTCAACATCCCACTTCATCTGAATGTCATCTTCATAGACATTTGCCTACGAAAGTTCACCTCATAGTATGCCCAGAAGCCGGCCTCTCGGGTGTATGTCCCAGCTGAAGCAGCACCACCGACTGGAGCACCAACGCCACTATCAGGTGAGGCAAGGCGGAAGGTGCGGCCATACACAGCAAAGCCCATTCTGAGCTTCTCCAGTGGGGTGCCCTGGTCCCGCCAGTATGTCATAGCAAAGTCCTGAGAGAGGGGCAAAATGAGTAGACATCAGAAAATTGGGCATTAATTAATTATATTGTATTGATCCCGTTTGTTGTTTAAGATTTGGTTTGATTATAAAGCATGCCGTACATGCAATTCCATGACATTGGTTTTCACTTACAGTGTTGAAGTTGATGAATTCACCTTTGTCAAATTCCCCACGGTAGAGTGGGCTGTTGTGGCCTGTGTTTGTTGACCAGGCACCATTGAAATCATAGGTCATAATATTGATAAAGTCCAGGGACCTAGACAGAAATACAAAGACCATGTTTATAAATAAAATAAATGAAGGGAATTTTTAGAGGAGGGCCCTCTGTATCCTATCTGGCCCTGAATGCGTCTGCTGTGATGGGTTTATGTTGGAAAAATACAAGCCAAAGCCAAAGGTCAAGCTGATGGGGAATCCATGTTACATGTTACATGATCACTCAGATTGTTGCAGCTAAGCTACGGTATTGTCTACGTTCTTCACCTCAATGGCCTATATGTCACTGACATAGAGTCCAAATACATTTAGGCATTAGGAATTTTCTATCCATGTCAAACGTATTGAGCTATAGAGTGTTGTCTAGCTTCATGCCAAAAAAAAACTGATTTTGTAAGAAAAATATATACGGTTAGACTAACTTCGCAATTTCTGCAATTTCATAACCGGCATCAATGGTGGCCAGCCCAGCAGCCACTGCAGCACTGAGCAACAGTCGGGGGTGTCCAGTGGCCTTGCCCTCAGCCTCGTAAGCTTCAATGAGCTCCTGTGAAGATGGGATGGAAGCAAGAACAGAAGGTAAGACGCAGAGCAGGGACTCTGAGAGAGAGAGAGAGAGAGAGCGAGAGAGAGAGAGAGAGAGAGAGAGAGAGAGAGAGAGAGAGAGAGAGAGAGAGAGAGAGAGAGAGAGAGAGAGAGAGAGAGCTTGAGCAGGCACACCTACCCTGCACAGAAGAGTGAATTTCTGCTTGTCCTCCGGGGGGCTCCCTCGAGAGCCGGGGTACTCCCAATCCAGGTCCATACCATCGAAGCGGTACTTCCTCAGAAAGCTGATGCTAGACTGGATGAACCTCTGGCGGTTGCTAGGGGTGGACACCATGATGGAGAACCTGAAAAAGACGTCAGTGGTTTTATCTCATGTGTCGGGTCTGAAAGAAATGCCTTTTGAAGATGTGGGGAAAAAACAGGCATTCCACCAGAATGACTTACTGCGATGAGCCAAAATTCCATCCTCCAATAGCCAGCAGAGTCTTAACTGACGGGTTACTGTGGAATAGAGAATAGAAAAGGCCAATTAGATATGAACTGAATAATTAGTGCTGTAGTATTTCACTTATATAGCTTTGAGTACGGTAATCACCAATGTTATTATTTGAAAAGGATATTTCATGTAACAAAGTGTCAAATGGCTCGGTGACTATCTACAAATGCTCAGATTATAAACAAACTATCTGTTGAAAATATGTTAACTGCAATTAATGTTTCAGGTAAGGCATTGGGTTTGGCATTCATTGAACAATTAGAAAGGCAGAACTTGAATTTAAACCGACCATCTCTGAAGGCAGACTATCCAAATAAAGAGTTACTGAAGAGAATACTGGTTATCATGCAGCATAGCTCAGTTGTCACCTACACAGTCTTGATGTTGTTGAAAGATGCGTAAAGCGTCTCATCGTTCCACTCATAGGTCACTAGCTCATTGTTGTGGTTGATCATGGCAAAAGCGTAGAACAGGTGGGTGCACAGGAATGGATCTACGTTAGCAGGCATGTACTTCCCAGTCCCAGGCCTGTACTGAGACCAGTTGGTGAAATAACAGCCCATGTCCATGGATGCTCCTGGAGATACATAATAGTACTGTAAGTCAACCTGCAAGCAGTTAAACAACTAGGCAGTTAAGATTGTTTTGATCAAGGGTTTACTTACCCACATGGAAAAGCACCATGCACAAACCTAGATAAATACAAAATATTTAGGTTAAATGGGACAAAAATTGAGTAATTAATGATGTAATTATTTAATAAATGAATCTTTCTATCAGCTGTACCTGCAGTGATGGTGAGCTTCATGATTGATTGATCGATGTTTCTGTTATCTACTTTAAAAAACAAGTCAACGGTAGTCACTTTGAGTGACTCTTTAGAGACAGAGAGAGAAAGAGAGAGTTAAAAGATTAAAAAAACAGCCTACACTGCTTTAAAGAATATTCAATAAATTACTATTATGTAAAGGTTATCATTAACACAAGTCAGTTAACTGGCTTTCATCAGAATAATCTTATATTATATTTAATGTTATAATAACAAATTAGAATATCAGCTTCAGACTGTTCCTGATTCTCACTGAATATATAAAAGTAATGAATAATGATTGTGAGATTGCCGGATCACGGTCCTTACCTTGGGCAGTTCTTAACAAGTACAGAGCCAAAGATCCTCTTGCCTGTCTGGCTTATATGTGGCAATGTTTCACCTGACTCATCCTCTAAACCAAATAAGGAATTATATGGAGCATTTTATGTGGCCCTGGATGATAAGATATCTACAGTGTAAAACTCCCAAGTGTTGATCAATGTGGGTTTGGGTTTTTACAGTGAGCACACATGCCAGTCTTTCTTGACGTTAATCAATGCACTACATGTGCATTGTTGCTGATTGATGCATTGTTATCAGACATTAGAAAAAACTTCAGAACTTCAGAATATCTCCATTTCTTCCTTAGGTCTATTTAGACTTGTCCCCCTGTGTCATTACCATGTCCTGTCTGTTAACTGACAAATAAACCTACTCAAAAATGAACCTACTGATATTGTTTAAATGTCCTATTGTGTGTAGTTTCACTATATAATGACCCAACATCTTGATAGTTATAGTGGAAATAAAGGAATATTGAAATCACCTTTTATGTTGCACTAACAGAGAAGCTTAACTCTTGTCTACCTCGTTTTTTAAAGTCTAATAGAAAGCAAGCAAAAAAGAGATACATGAGTCTCATGCGGAAAAGAAACATTTGACAGAAACTGAAACCTGTTCATAGGTTGAACTTTTTAAATTCCGGGAATCAGAGTGAATACACCCACAGAGTGCTATGCAGTTGGATGAATCTGATTTATAAGTGTTTGCATAAAAACGAGAAAATGTCCTGCCATTCCAATTTCTATAAATGACACTGGCAAACTGGTGTAAATCATTTTTGTCATTTGACTTGTGATAATTGCCCTTACAGCCCGTTACAGCACTTGCAGACATCACGTCCTGAGAGAGCAATGGGCTTGACCGAAGTAGTTTATTATGGACAAAATGTGTCATTTAGGTCTAGGGTGTTCAGGCCTTGGGCTATGTAAAGCGCTTTGGAACAATGTCTATTGTAATTGGCACTATATAAATCAATGAAATTGAATTTATTTAAAATTCTTGTGTGTAGCTAAGACAGACCATTCCCCAATGTGAAGCATGGTTAAATAAATATAATAAATATAATTGACACATGCATATAAATATCACATTCAGGCCTCAGAATTTCTGATTGACAAATAGTCAGTTAGTATTTTAAAACTCCCGTCTTTGCAGTAAAGCTTACAATACAAGTTTATTTAACCATATCTGACTATCTGACCTCCTATTACCCTGTGTAAATAAACTGATACAACGTCTAACTGAAAGACAAAAGGCTGCGGTACAAAATCTAACATACAGGAAATAAGTGAAGCTGACAGTGTTTATTAGGGTTCATTAGGGTATCAACATTAATCAGTGTGCTATAAACTTTTGATATCTGAACTACCTGCAATACAAATCAAAGCAAAATCTTTAGATCCAGTGGAGTGTGAAATACTGCTTACTCAGACCAAACTAATCAAGTTGTTGAGTTTGCATTTTAGATCAATGGAGACAGACACATTGATAATAAGCTGTTAAGAACTGTAACTGATATCTGTGTACAGTATTAGAAGCTTAGTGGTTTGAATGCGAATTATGTAACATGCTGCAGTTATCTTTATTGCTTGTTTGTGAAAACTGGGGAACATGGTGGACTTTAAAACTTGTCCTTCAGACATAATTCTACAATGACCTTTTTCAAAATGAGACAACAAATTAGTTTTGAAGTCAAAATCTCAGTCATGACAATACATGAATTCAAGATAGACAACCAGTAGTTGCTCTTGACTTCTGTCGTCTAATTGGAATCAAGGGGTTGACAGTTTTGTTTTAAGAAAGCTGTGGCTTTTAGGGATACGGCCCGAATCCGAATATGTAATCTGAAAAAGCACAAATAATGGAATGGAAACTCCCTGAAGTTGTTCGCTACTCAGCTCCATCATTGATCTGTGTCAGCCATAATGTTTCTTCTAATTGATTCATATCATTGTGGATGGCCACAAGATAAAAATACCCACTCTGTTTGAATCAGGACTTTGCTTCACCAACCAGCCATTTAATTTAGTAGCCTACACATAATTGAAAAATGGTTGCTAAATTCTGTAGCCACACGCCCACCCCACCACCAAGTCAGTGCACAGCAGGCAGCAGGTGGAGAGCTGAGAGACCTGCATCGAGGAGGAGGAGGAGGCATCACGAATAGGAGCTAAGGAGTATAAACCCTGCTCACTTCTGGTCTTACAGAAGTACAGATGCAGATCATTTTGTTTGTTGAACGCATACGTCTCTGTACACCTCTAGTGGCTTTCATCAGCTGGGCTTATCATACATAGGGTAAGTCTGCTCAAGCTGTGCCACGATCACCCCATTGATTTCTGTCTTCTTCAGGCTTTATCATCTAGGCCATAAACATATGGCCTAATCATTTAATGACAGCACAAGAAGTACTGGAATGCTGCTGCATCACTCTGAAGGGACACATGGCAGTAGTCCACTTGCTAATAAACTCCTTTCTGTTTGATCACACATCTAAATAAACCAGACCTCTTCTGAGTCAACTTCTAGATTATGTAAGCTCTGTCAAAATGTTGTAAATTGAGCCCTGTCATATTGTTCTGGCAGTCTTTTGGTTGTACACTTCCTCTTTGACCTTAGACTCATGACAATGATTTTGACACGTAGACTAAGCCATCACAGGGGCTACCAGCTAATTCTTGCCATTAGCTTTGTTCACTGACAACTGCTTTGGTCTGACACTCATTTCCACGCATTTGTTCATTACGATGTAACATTTCTATTCATTTGTTAATGTATACATGTGGATCTCCTTTTCTCCCTGAGGGCTATACAATACCAGGAGTCACACTCATATCAAACAAAACAGAATCCTGGGTTCCGAGCTATTATTCGGAGACTGGACTTCTGGACTGGACTGGGCTGGACTTCCTGTCTACCACTACATTTAGGAATTTTCGCACTAGAACTATAAGTGGTAAGTATTGTATATAGTCACTAAATTATAACAAACTAATAAGTAGGATGTCGTGCCTCCACTGTGAAATTCTGTGTACCTGGCAGGAAATATGTAAATCCTCAGATATAGTTTTGATGGAAAAAGTCAATGCAAAGAGTAGGTCCTATTAACAGTAGTTTTACTTAAATCAATGGTTCACTCTGATGGAATTTAACAAACATTTATTTTCCCTTTAATATACAAATACATTGTGTGTGTGTGTGTGTGTGTGTGTGTGTGTGTGTGTGTGTGTGTGTGTGTGTGTGTGTGTGTGTGTGTGTGTGTGTGTGTGTGCGTGTGCGTGTGTTTGTGGATGTGTGTGTGTGCGTGTGTGTAAAATGTAAGCAACATCTAGCCAATTGTCTACATATGGAAACCTGCAATGTGGAATTAGAAGTTTCACCTCACTTTTGTCACCTTAGCTTAGCACACATTTGCGTGATAAACTGAAAAGTGTCAACAGAATTCTTGCAGCCCAATGCTCTTCACTCTTCACTGCGCATCACGTGATAAACCTCGCTAAGGGAAGGCAAAACAATATAGTAGATTTGAACACTAAACACAATGTAAAACACACAAGTGAAAAAACGGTGTCTCTACTCAGTATAGTAAGCTTGCAAGAGTGTGTCGAGGCCTATTACAGAGGGGCAAATTAAGAATTCTTTGAACTTGAACTTCCATTGCAGAATGAAATCCAATGAAAATGAAATAAAAGTTAATTCTCGCTGTTACGGTTGGACACGTTTGCCGTTACCAATAAACCCTGTGCAGGCTACTCACGGATTCCGTAGTCTATGATGCTCAACGGACAGGATACAGTTCATGGAGGCTACTAGCTTCAGCTCCCAGCTTTGAGACCTTGCCCACCAACCTCCTCCGAGCCTTTCCTCACGAGGCACCCTGGACCGTAAATAGGTAAGCTTTCTCTTGCTACAAAAATTAGCCGAGTCAGAAGACTTCAAATTACTGTTTCCTAAAATCCAATTAGCCTGATTTAAAAAAAATAAATCATTTTATCACACACTTCCAGCAGGAAACACACAGGAACTTCAACCACATAGTATATCAATAAAGAAAGACATTACAAAAATTTATAATTTCCTTAAAGGTCCTTCATGGTACACATATAGTCCAGGCAAAGTAACCCATTTTGGAGCCAAAAATTTAATTAATTGTAAAAAAAAAAAAATTCAGCATAGATAATTTCTATGAGGTGTACAAAACAACATACTAAAAGCTCTAAGAAATCCTAGTTGAGGAGAAAGGTTTAATTCTCATCAATCCGAGACGTGTGCTAATAATGCCAAGCAACAATACACCCCAAAAATGTTATTGTTTTCCTTTTCTCCTATCAAGATGAAACTTTACACAATGAAAGTAGGCTACCCATAAAAAGTATTTTTTTTTGTATTACAAATGTTAATATGCAAATGAGCTATACACTTATCCAATAAGCCCAAAATACACCCAAATAGGCTTACTCCTTGTTCCTTTACTCCTACCACAATAAAACTTTACATAGTAAAAGTTCCATTGAATGTGTCCTAATTTGCATAGTCAGAAACACCATACCCCTGGCAGGTAGGCTACTACCAAGCCAGGCAGTTTTCAGGTTAGAGGCCAGTCTAAAAGCAGCATTACCATCACCCATTGGCAGTAGGATGATTGGATGAAGATTGGGCCCATGTATTTGTTATATTATACATTGATTTGAATGAGCAACGTGCAATTTTATTTTATTTGAATGAGCAACGTGAAATTTTATTTAATTTTCCCTTGGGATTAATAAAGTATCCATCTATTTATCTATCAGAGCTTGTCTGCCGCGGCCGCTGGAATGTCGAACGCACCACAAATACTGCAAGTCCCATAATGCACTGTCCCTGCGTTGGTAGTATACGTCAATTTAGGGAGCGCTTGCCCTCGACTTACACCCATTTTTTTATTTCGGCCCTCTGTGTATTTGAGTTTGAAACCCCTGGACTAGAGGATAGTGGTCATTGTACAACTTAGAAGATATTGAGAAGACATGCCAGACAAGAAGTAAAATACGTGATACGATGTGTCACTTATTTTATTTCAGGATGGAAGAAGAAAAAAAACAGTCACAGTTTGCATTCACTTTTTTTTCCTCACAGTAACATTCAGTAAACACATAACTTTACAAAATGAATGAGGGAGAATGCCCAAACATTCTAATTTGTATTATTGACATTAAAAAACAGCATATAACATTTTGTCCCCAGTGTTGTCCCTCTCTTCCCTTATGGCCAGTTACAGCACTTGCAGGCATCTTGGAACACCAGGCCAGGCTGGCAGCTGTGCAGGTAGGTGTTTCCACGGAAACACTGGAAGTAAGTGTTCCCATCAGCGGGATTTGGGTAAAGGCCATCTGGGCGGCCGGCGCAGAATGTGGTGATGGGGTCCGCAGTGGTAGTGGGGGCCTTAGTGGTGGTAGGTTTGGGTGGGAAACCTGCAAGGACATAGCAGACATTTATGAGAGAAAATGCCTGGATGTTGAAAGTTCATGTGGTGGTAGGACAGTGTCTCCAACACTTGTGGTCTTTGTTAATGGTGTGTGTCCTTACCCAGTGAGTTACGCAGGTGGCTGACTAGAGGGTAGGCGCCATCTGCACAGAAGGCGCCTCCAAAGTCGTCCAGGTCAAGTGTCCACACAGATGCCCCACCCAGGTCCTTCCCTCTCAGCCACTCGGCCTGAGACAGTTAAAGCAGGACACAATTCATATTGTATACTTCAAATCTCAACACTTTCAAAGTAGGTATTTTTCCTCAACAGATGTGATTGTCTCTGTACCTTTGCAGCATAGCTCTCCTTGTTGTCAAAGCCCACCCAGGAGTTCCCGTGGGTTGCATAAGGAACCTTCTGCTCTGCAATCCAGCCGTCTGTGCCAGTCGATGTGAAGGAGCAAACCTGTGAAGAGATTATTTCAGTGCACTGAGAATACTAGAAGCTGCTGCACTGTGATGTGTGTGACTGAACTCAAGATGAGAAATGCACCTCGTAGTAAGACCAGAAGCCAGCCTCTCGGGTGTAGGGGCCGGCTTCGGCTGGGCCGTTTGCAGGAGCACCCAGGCCTGAGGCAGAGGAGGTTAGGTGGAAGGTGCGACCATACGTGGGAAAACCCAAGAGCAGCTTATCAGCTGCGGCACCTTTCTCCAGCCAGTAGGTCACAGTAGCCTCCTAACATAGGCAAATGAATGGAAGATCAGAAATTACACAGATCCTATGTAGATCTGCTGTTGTACTTAAAATTAATGACTGACATCAATAACATTATTATAGGCAGAGCCATACCAATGAAGGGGCTTTAAAATGTCACCTTTAAAAATATCCTTCATCCTCATACATCTCTACATGATAAAAAAGGAGGGGGGTCTACTCAAGTTTCCAATACACAGCAGAATATTTAGCTCAGAATAAAAAAAAACCTTCTTTGGATACACAACTTGTATTACTTCCCTGTCCTATTATTCTTATCGTGTTCAGCTGTGATTATTATCTTACAATGTTGTGGTGAACATGAGATCCCTGGTCGAGAGGGCTGCTGAAGAGAGGGCTGTTGTGTCCGGTCCTCTTCTCCCAGTGGCCGTGATAGTCATAGCTCATGATGCTGATGAAGTCCACTTTGCTACGGAGACATAAACATGAGGTTTAGACTGAACGTGTTCCTGTCCGTTCACTGGGCAGCGTATTAAACTAACAGTGCCAAGCATGTAGACTGAATTTTGACAGATACCTTGCCACTTCAGGAACCTCATAACCGATATCGATTGTGGATCTAAGAGCTCCAACTTTGATTGAGATTAGGAGGGGGGGTTTCTTGTTGTCCCTGGCCTCATCCATGATGGCCTGTCTCAGCTCCTGTGAATGGGCAAGGAGCAAAACAACAGTGGCGGGGTTGAGATGAGTTATATTGAAATTCCATGACTGCAGGATGATTAGCTGAAATCTTTTTCTGGTTCAAGTGTTTCTGATCCGGTAGCAGTGATAACCTGTCTTCACCTTAGATCAGCTCACCAATATGGGTCTGTTCACTCACCGTGAGCAGGGCAGTGAACCTCTGCTTGTCGTCCAGTGGGCTGCCATTTTGTCCTGGAAACTCCCAGGCCAGGTCCAGGCCATCAAAGTTATGAGTTCGCAGGAAACTCAAGGCAGACTTGATGAATGTGTTACGGCTCTCTGCTGTGAACACCATGGCAACAAACCTGTAATGAGGTATTAACAGGATAATAAGGACTACTGAATGGACTAAGACAAGAATACCTGGAATCGTGTGCCTCACATCGTTTTAATGCATTCTTAAGATGCAATTTGATTGTGTATTGACTTTTGCTTAGTTTTTCCCATGAGATGAAATTCTTGTTCTTGCTTTCAACTTACGGACTGACGCCATTGGTCAAGCCTCCAATAGAGAGAAGAGTTTTCATGTTGGGATTCCTAAAAAGGGAAAACAGGAAATGATTGTGATGTCCTGTACATTTGACACAATACTGTGGTTTGGTGTTTGCTGCCGCACATATTAGTTTTGTTTAGGATTTGTTCCAAAACATTGCTTGTCCATCGCATGATGGAACCTGAATGGTTCATTTTACCCATTTTCAGTAGTGAAAGTGATTTTTTTTTTTTTTAAACTTCACACTTACGTCAGCTTCAGGTT
The DNA here is from genome assembly GCF_963457725.1 of Sprattus sprattus. NCBI lineage: Eukaryota > Metazoa > Chordata > Actinopteri > Clupeiformes > Clupeidae > Sprattus > Sprattus sprattus. Next base: position 15,166,098 of record NC_137908.1, on the reverse strand, counting down.
GTTCAGCTGTTTGAACATGTCTTCGTCATTCCACTCAATCGTGGCAAGCTGGTTGTCAGGGCTGATGGTGGCGAGGGTGTATACCACATGAGTGCAGAGGAAAGGGTCCACGTTGGCAGGAGTGAACTTGCCCGCTCCTGGTCTGTACTGGGACCAGTTGGTCAAGTAGCACACCAGCTTGGTGGAGCTCACTGGAGGGAGGGAGCCAGATAACTCTGAGTTTGTGTTAAGTTCCTGGGTCTGGATTGATGCTTACTCCGTATAGGATATGAATATCAGACACTTACCCATCTGCAGGGTGAACAGCACACCCAAAGCTAAAGAAACAAGGAGAGGCAGTGCATTAAAAAGGGTTGCAAATGTTGGAAATGTATAATTTGTCAACTATTATTCTGACCATGACAAAAAGATCAGTCCTGTCAGAACCTACCTGTCAGAAGAAGAAGTCGTGCCATTGCTCAGTATCTGTGAGAGGAATCGAGTTTGTATTATAATTCAATGCCAACAATATAGTTTGGCTTGTTTTTTACAAACATTATTATCCTTCATATTCACCAAAACACAGTCTTAATAAAGACTGCCAAACATGCAGAATGAAGGAATTTCATTCTCAAAATGGGCTGAAAAAGAACTCAGGTTTACCTGTTTCACCTCCTGCGGTGACAGTTTAGTGAAGACACAAAGACACTCATTTATACTCAGACCCTAATATTGAGTACCAAAGTACAGTTGATAAGTCAGCCGGGACGGTTGTTAACAGATACCATTGCCATAGTTACTGTATGTCACCTTTAGCTTGAAAACATGTTGATAGAATGCTAAATAGACATGACCCTTGATAACCTGGTATTTTGTTCACAAACTGTTAATGATTGAAGGGTCAACATTTATAACTCCATATCTATACCTATATTGACACTGAAATAAAGTCTTAGACCATCCCAAAAGAGACATTGTAAAAGTGTCAATTAACTTGCAAACAGTCTCTCAACCAACATGTGGATTGTGGACTGATTTCTCAGACCACTGAAGTAATAATGCCGCCCATTGTTTTCCCTCCACATCCCACACTGGATTAATTTGAATGGGTATGCTCAGTGCATCAGGAGTTCAGTCCCATGGGAACAGGATTAAGAAGCTCTGCCATGTTTAGTTGACATCCTTTTCTGGTTATTGTAAATGTCATTAACAGTCCATAATCCCTTAACAGACAGCTCATAAGCCCTTGTTTCCTCATATTGGCAAGACAAGCACCTAGGTAATCTAAGAATTAAAGAGGGATACTGTTGGTACCAGCCTCACGAGGGGAGCACCAAAATATGTAGGTACCTTACCTTGTGCATGAATAGTAATACCGTTTTCACCAGGGCCACCAAGACAAATTGGTACTATCCTGACAACAGCACCAATATGTCGATAATCTCACCCAATTGGTAAGGTATTGCCCATTCAACACAAAGGCAGATCAATTAAGTTGGCCACCTAGGGGGCGCCACACAAAGTGTAGTGTCTTCCACAGTGGTCAAAATAAAGATCACCCACCAATCAGTCTAAATGTAATACATCAGTCTCATAAAATATATTATACTATCAATTTGGAACTCTTTGGAACAAATTCATAATTCAATTAATAACTAAAACTAAAGTTACCTCATTAATATCTAGGTTGATGGTCTTTGGAGTTCTGAGTAGAAAATGTTGGCAGCATTCATTCTTGTGTAACATTAAATAGACCAGTGTATATTTATCAAAGCATTTATTAACACAATGATAACAAATAAAACACAATATACAATGTAACTAAAATCAACCAACTTATGAATTGAAGGGGAGGGTGTGTGTGAAAGAGAGGGAGTGTGTGTGTGAGCTTGTGTGCTCAGGTGAACACTGTCGGATTCATGCCAGAAAGAATATGTGTTTGTGTTCCTTTGTTCGATTACTGTAGTTCCATGTGCATGTGTGTGCACGTTCACCAGCATACATGTGATAAGAACAATTGACAAGCCTATGTGCAGCGTGACGTCCCTTCGCGTGCGTGACTATGTAAAGGCCAATGAATGCCCGTAGATGAAGAAATTAGTAGCTGTGATGTTGCGTTGCTAACTGCAGTGCAGATTGGACTCGGTCGCTCAGTTTGTTCCATTGCAGGTCTCTACAATTTCGTGCATTGCATAATGTGGGTATATTTAATGTTATATTTAATCATGCAGTAGACAGTGTCGCAGTGACGCATGCGCGATGTGCGGGACTACCATCGGGTAGCGATTGATTGTGTAGTGCGAATGCGCAACCACCATCCAGTAGAGAACTACCATCCGGTTGTGACAAGGTCTTCTGTTAGCTGCGCGCGCTAAACTTGCTTAGTCTCTATTAGCAGTGCTGAAAAGGAGGGGGATATGATTGAATCCCAAAGTGTACTCAGACTATGACTTGAGTGAAGTCAAGGGATGTTCTATTTGGTGCCAATCGCCACAGGTTGTCCGGCTATTCAGTCTATTTAGATTGACACATTTTTCTTATTTTAGATATTAGATTTTTCACAATATTCAAGAGTAATATGGAAATAAAGTAAAAAAAAAAGTCAATGGTTAACTGATCAACATAGGCTCTTGTCTTGGACCCGCTGCAAATTCCGTCACGGACCACCAGGGGGCCGCGGACCCCCGGTTGAAAACCTCTGACTTAGAGGCAGGGGAACAAATGGAAATGGTAGACTAGAGCCTACTAGTCACGATTATGCTATCAACAACGTTTAGTTAACGTTAATAGTAGTCGAAGTCAATACAACTTCCACAAGTTACAGATAATCTTCATACAAAATGTACAACACTGGCGCGCAATGGCATTTCTTATTAGGGTGAATTCAGGTATATTGGGACATCAGGTAATTTGGGACAGCATAAGGAAAAACGATTTTACTTCTGCCTGGAAAAAGCTATGGTAAAGTTAGGGGTGCTAATACATTGCTAAGGAAGCATATAACTAAAATCACATGACATAAGGTAGGTGTAATCACACAGGGGTTGTGGTCAGCATTCCACAGGAAGTTGACCCCAAAAATCAAGAGGTGAGAAAAATGACATATGCTTTAGGTGGATTTTAATATAAGGCTGTAAAATGTATATGCTTCATTTTATGTGGACACCAATGTTTAGCAAATATTTGTGATGAAGTCAGTGTACTTTTTTGAAATTATGTTTATATATGTTTTATAAAAACAACATTTTCTTGATGTCCCAAATAAAAAAAAACATTTAACAATGGTCAATAGGAAAGAAACAAAATCAATTAAAAAAGTCAAAAGTCAAAGAATAAAATACCAATGGAGTGGACAAACTAGTCAAGGATTCAGTGACTGAATCAGCTTCCGATGAAAAAAAACCAAGAAAGAATATAAATGTTGGGAATCATGAATTCGAAAGTCACGGATCCTCTTCATCGGAGTTATCCTCCACGATCCAGCTCTCCTGCAGATCCATGTTCTTCACCGCCAAGAACAAAGATGCATGGAACATGAAGTTGGACGGAGTGTACACCAGCTGCGGCTGTATCCTGATGAGACCGGAGCTTGCTTACTCGTTGACCTGTGAGTTGATGGACCCAATGTCAAGGGCAGCACTGTAGCTGTCCATGCAGTATCCAAGCGAGCACCCAACGTGTCCTGGGAAGCGGAACCTATCTACAAGGAAGACGGTCTTCTTGAAGAAATGTGGATCCCTGTTCATGGCATACCTGTGCAGTTGGCAGCTGTTGTGGTACACCATGATTCTTGGGGCAGTTCTGAAGTGGGTCCGGAGGATCTCAAATGGGTGGTGTGGAGACAGCTGTGCATGGCCTTGAACCCCGTAGCAGACCAGGAAATGGTAAATATCCCAGGTGCCCGTATACGACTCCTTCCGGCAGCTGTCTGTATTCCTGGTCTTCTGTGCTTCTTCCATCTCGTACTTTGGCAGACCACAGTGTTGAGTAGGGAGGGGAAAAAGGCGAGAGATGATGGAGGGGAAGGAGCAGGAAAGCTTTCAGGGGAACTTGATGAAAAGTCTGTCAGAACAGTCATTATAGCAAGGACTACAGTTGAGATGTCAGTAGGAAGGCGGCCTGCCTCGGTTACACTGCAAAGAAACTCCGCAGGACTGGCGCTTTCTTCTGCAGATGACCGAGATACTGATGGAAGCAGGAGTTCTTCAAGTCGATCGGACCCTCTGCCGCCAGTTTGATGATCTTGATGGCATTCTTGTTCCCGGCGATCTGCACCATCCCACACACCGGCGTACTTCTTGCAAGCTCGGACAGGAACGTGCTGTGTGTCCTCGGGGCCAGCGTTGTGTGTCCCTCTTCGAAAAGTCGTCTCAGGAGGGCTGCCACGTCCTCACGATCCACCCGGTGCAGACTGTCTAGCAAATCTACCATCTCAGCATCGCTGATCCCTGAGTTGGAAGAAAACTTAGCTGTTCCCTTTCACTTGCTACCTGAATACCTTAGGAGAAGTCCTCGAGCCTTGGCCCATTTGATGAATACCCGCTGTCTGTGTTGTGACCCAGTCACGGTTGGCGTGTCCTCTCTAGCTGCTGGTCTGGGCTCGTCCTGGAGGAGGTCTCTGCGAAAGCCCATTGCTGTTCCTAGAGATTATAACTGTCAGGAATTGCAGGCAGGGACTCAAACGCAGACGAGATGCAGGGAAGAATTCAGGATTAATTCAAAAAAAGGTTAACGCACAGAAGATCCCAGGCTAAAACTAAGTAGTCCAAAACACACAGAAACTCAGGAGTCCAAAACCAGGCAAGGCAAAAAACATCAAAACGCAAAAGCACAGTAGAGAAAGGATACATCGAAGCACTAAACTAGACAGAATCTCTCACCGAACAAAGACTGACAAACCGACAAGAAACACAAGACAGACTTAAATACCAAAGGGGGAACTGGACAACAAGACATAGGTGAAACAAATCAAGCAAACAAACAGGGTGATAATTGGGAACAGGTGAGGGATGGAGACAGACAACAAGGGAGCACATGGCAACATAAACAAACAGGAGAAAGCACATGTCAGGAAACACAAGGACAAGACACAGAAAGTAAACAATGGCAGACAGGAAGTAACATAAAAGGATGAAGGTGACACAAAGTATAAGCAAGGAACAAAAACAAAGCACAGACCTGACAATAAGTGCCTATATTAGATACATTTCATGCACAAAAGTATTGAAACTAATTATTGAATGTTATTCTACACTCATTTAATACAAGTTGATTAATATACTGTCACAGATGATGCAGGTTCCTGGCTCCTTGCTGCAGATGTTTCAAGAGAATACCTATAACAATACGAAAAAAAACAAGATTGTTGTGATTTATAATGCTCAATGTTGTTTGTATGTTCATACGTGTAATTCCTAATTTTTATGTTACAAATTCTATTATTAAATACCTCTTCCATGTTGATGCTAAGTCTCCGAGCACAGCTGTTCCATCCCCGCCACAGCGTCTTGTACGGAATTGCCTTGGAGACACCTCAGGCTGAACGGGTCCTGTTGCACACTCGGTGCGTTGTTCTCAGAGGTTGGCGGCCCTCCACCATACCGTGAAGGTAGTCCACTAACAGGCCAAAGAAAATCATCTTTCTGCCAAAAGTTTAACGTTTGTTAACAAATTATATGCAGCCTAAAGACACAAATGATTTACGGTAAATTACAATTGATTCAATTGATTTGCTTATGCTTACTTGTTATCGATGTTGTGGAGGAGATCGCCACATCTGTCGTACATGTGCCGACAATCACATTCAGCCCATCGGCTGTTTGGTACCCCGTTATGGTTGCGTTGTGGGTGTATACAGACGCCTGTATATAGCACCCACTGCTGAGAAACGGGGTCCCTGTCTATGGGGCGCCGTTTGTAAAATGTTGCACGTTCTAAAATCCTGCTCAGTTTTGGCACATTTAGCATTATAATACGGGGGAAAAAGCAAGACAATATTCACATGTCACCTTTTCAAACATTTAGAGAGAAATTGTTGTTTAAGTTGTTGTAAATAAATGTTAATGTTAATGTTAAATGTTATATGTAAATGTTATATATATATATATATGTAAATGATAAATGTAAACGTAAATATTAAATATAAACTTAAATGTTTAATGTTATATATAAATGTTAAATATAAGTGTTAAATGTAAATGTAAAATATAAATACTTAAATGTAAACGTAAATGTTAAATGTATATCTAAATGTTAAATGTCCGAATTATGTTCAGTCTACATTTAAGATTTGGCGCCAGAACATTACAATATTTACGGTAATTCGCTCGTGGAGCGGGATGTGGTGTTGGTTGCAGCACTTGTTCCCAATGTAGGTCGGTTTTGGAGAGCCGCCCTAACGCCAGCTGCAACAGCTTTCTCTATAATTAAAGCTAAATCTAATTCATTTGGACTTGCCATCTTGTTGTCTTGTCGTTATCTCGTGAATAAAAGACCGCGCTTTTCTCCATTCAAAAAACCCGTTGCTTCACGAGCGAATTACCGTAAATATTGTAATGTTCTGGCGCCAAATCTTAAATGTAGACTGAACATAATTCGGACATTTAACATTTAGATATACATTTAACATTTACGTTTACATTTAAGTATTTATATTTTACATTTACATTTAACACTTATATTTAACATTTATATATAACATTAAACATTTAAGTTTATTTTTAATATTTACGTTTACATTTATCATTTACATATATATATATATAACATTTACATATAACATTTAACATTAACATTAACATTTATTTACAACAACTTAAACAACAATTTCTCTCTAAATGTTTGAAAAAGGTGACATGTGAATATTGTCGTGCTTTTTCCCCCGTATTATAATGCTAAATGTGCCAAAACTGAGCAGGATTTTAGAACGTGCAACATTTTACAAACGGCGCCCCATACCTGTCGTCCCAGCTGTGCCCATGATCACAACCTCCAGTGGGCATGTCGGGCACCAGGTACCGAGGGAATGTCTCAGGATGGGCCTCGTACCTAGGAATAGAGTCAAACATATAATTTCAAGTATATGTCTTAACACTTCCAACACCAAGGCCTTTTTTTGACAGTGTTAGGTAGTCTGCCATGCCTGATATTTTTGTATATTTCACCTAACTAAAAACCATGAGGCAAAAGTTGCATTCATGATAATATTCTAAAACACCTCAGCAATAATACAATGAAATTAAAAGGAATGTAGTAAAAAAAGTTTTAAATCTAAAGACACTAAAATTAAATCTAGTTTTAGAGGTGGTCAGACTTTGTACAAAAACACATTGTACATATTTTGGAAGTTTTCTTTTTTACTCTGAACCTTGTAAATATAGGTCAGTCCCTGTGGGGTCAGTCCCCGTGGCGGAGATGAGTTCGATAGAAGCCCGTTCCACAGTCGCGGCCTGGGACCGGGCGCTCACTCCTGGCACAGCAATGCCCAAGTACCTGGACGAGGCGACAGGGCCAGTCTACTGGCCAGTGGGAATCCCGTGGGTCTCTCTGTCCAAGCCGCCCAAGGGATACGGAGGTACTGCCATATGCTTTATTTTTTGTATATGAAAAAATACTGTTGACAGCTAAATAACATGAGACGTATGACCGTGCTGATAGTCATATATTTATATATTCTAATTTATCTTACAGACTGGCTGGGGGCTATGAGGGCAATCCTTGTCGCCATACTTCACCATGTTGGTGAAGACCCGGCAACATTCCATACCCAGGAGTCCATCACAGCAGCTGTCCCCATACGCCGACCAGTACCCGCACCCATGACCAATTGACCGGTACACCCGCCCGCCGCACCGTCAGATGACTCTAGTTTAGATTTATCTTTACTAGACGACCAACAAGACATGCCACCACTGCCGACCGCAACCCGACTGCCGATGATCACCTGCCCGCCACACAGACTGTCCGCATGCACAGCACGCTGCGCACTCCACCATCCAAGACACCGACCCGGACCAGGTCCCCTCCAGAAAGTCGCTGCCTCGCCGATAGAAAGTGTGTCTCGGGTAGTATCACCAAGGAAGCCCAGCAGAAGAGTAAAGAGGGCAAGGGTGATTTACACGCCTTCGGGCAACTAGGTACAAATGTGTTTTTTTTTTATTCTATTTCTGTGAGTGTTTCTATATACAGTACTATATACCTTTTCTGTGAGTGTATTTCTCTGAGTGTGTTTTTTCTATTTCTATTTCTATCAACAACTTTTAGGAAATAAATGACATTGCCTGACCGTGTAGCTATTTGTCTCTGTTTTGTTACCGACTGTCAACCACGAAAATGAGTAAGATCTTAGAGTACTTATGAGTAAGAGTCTTAGACTACTATTAACATTAACTTTACGTTATCAACAACGTTCGTGACTAGTAGGCTCTATCGTGACTAGTAGGCTCTAGTAGCCTATAGGTCTACCATGTCCATTCGCGCCCCTGCCTCTAAGTGATGAATTTTGTCTCGTTCAAATCTCCTCCCCTGGTGAATAGTCTCACCCATTCGAATCTCTGCAATTCGCATACTAGTTCTTACCTGTTGGGTGAACTGAAAATCGACTTGTCACCTTCTTTGCACGTGAAACCCATGCACATCTCCCAGAACATTGGGACTGATTGGCTCTCTGTGTCACAAGTTTCGTGCATGGCCTGCACAACGGGGGTCCACAGCTTGACACAGATGGTAACAGCAACCTTCTGAACAAGTGCGTTACTGGCTAAATAGAAATCTTAGGCATTCGTTGCCTTAAGACAAAAGAGCTTGTTGCTTTCAAAGTGAGAGCGAGGGCATGCTTTTCTGAGCAAGAACAAATTGTCTGTTTTCTTTTGTGCAAGAGAACAGGAGAGATATTTACCAGTGGACTCCAGTGGAGAGAGTTCTGCACCCTTGGAGTGGGCGAACAACAGAGCGTAAAATGGATGCAACTGGTGGTCTTGAATCCAGTTAAGGGGGCGTGGTTAGAGAGGCATTAGGTTACAGTTACAGTAGAGGCTATCTGTTGACATAGATTCTGGGTTAAACCATACACAATTCCCTGATTAAAATCAACACAATGGACGCATTCCAGGTGTACCAACATTACTCTCCACTTATGTTTCCATAACTTCATCCACAATTTATGGTAAAACAGATCTGTGTGTGGAATCTTAACCTAACTGTTTCATAATAACCATGGTTAAGAGTTGATTTTGAATGGCTGCTCTAGTCTCTAGGTCTCAACGCTCATAATCAGTACATGTATGTGACAAAGACCGCAAGCAAACTGAAAAATAAAACCTATGTCTATTCACAGGTGGACAGCAATGCTAGAATGTCCATATTTGAAACATGACATGTTTAAACAACTATTTCTCCTGTAGAAAGGGTTAAATAACTCAAAAGGCCTTAACATTCACGGTTGAGTAACTGCCTCTTTCTTTCTAAATGTTAATCACATACAAAAAAACTTTGATTGTTATCATTATTATTACAAAAAATGTCACAACTCACTTGGATAGAAAACCAGCCTGTACTTTATTAGGCACAGAGTTAACACTGTTGTACAAGTTTACATTTGTATCAAAGATGTCTTGGTCTTTAAAATTCAGAGCACAAGAGTGTAACACTTCGTTTGCTGAGTACTTCTGGGCTTGTCTTAGTCCAACAGCATCCCATATCATCCAAAGTAATTACAAATGTACACAAAATCTGGCATGATTATATGAACTGAAACACTGTCCCACTAAAATAGTGACAGGAAAAGGACATATCTAGACCCTTATTTCTCTTTTCTTATTTGTAGTCACAGCACTTGCAGGCATCTTGGAACACCAGGCCTGGCTGGCAGCTGTGCAGGTAGGTGTTTCCACGGAAACACTGGAAGTAAGTTGTCTCATCAGCGGAGTTTGGGTAAAGACCATCAGGGCGGCCGGCGCAGAATGTGGTGATGGGGTCCGCAGTGGTAGTGGGGGCCTTAGTGGTGGTAGGTTTGGGTGGGAAACCTGCAAGGACATAGCAGACATTTATGAGACAAAATGCCTGGATGTTGAAAGTTCATGTGGTGGTAGGACAGTGTCTCCAACACTTGTGGTCTTTGTTAATGGTGTGTGTCCTTACCCAGTGAGTTACGCAGGTGGTTGACTAGAGGGTATGCGCCATCTGCACAGAAGGCGCCTCCAAAGTCGTCCAGGTCAAGTGACCACACAGACGCCCCACCCAGGTCCTTCCCTCTCAGCCACTGGGCCTGAGACAGTTAAAACAGGACACAATTAATTTTGTATACTTCAAATCCCATCACTTTCAAAGGAGGTATTTTGCCTCAACAGATGTGATTGTCTCTGTACCTTCGCAGCATAGCTCTCCTTGTTGTCAAAGCCCACCCAGGAGTTACCGTGGGTTGCATAAGGAACCTTCTGCTCTGTAATCCAGCTGATTTTTCCAGATGATGTGAAGGAGCAAACCTGTGAAGAGATTATTTCAGTGCACTGAAAACGCCAAAAGCTGCTGCACTGTGATGTGTGAGACTGAACTCAAGATGGGAAATGCACCTCATAGTAAGACCAGAAGCCAGGCTCTCGGGTGTAGGGGCCGGAGCCAGCTGAGCCGTTTGCAGGAGCACCCAGGCCCGAGGCAGAGGAGGTGAGGTGGAAGGTGCGACCATACGTGGGGAAACCCAAGAGCAGCTTATCAGCCGCGGCACCTTTCTCCAGCCAGTGGGTCACAGTAGCCTCCTAACAGAGGCAAATGAATGGAAGATCAGAAATAACACAGATCCTATGTAGATCTGCTGTTGTACTTGAATTGAACAACTGACAGAGCCATAGCAATGAAGGGGTTTTAAGATGTCAGCTTTAAAAATATCCTACTTTACCTTTATCTCTCTATGATATAAAGGAGGTAGGCTACTCAAGTTTCCAATACACAGTAGATTATTTTGATAACTAGCTCAGAATATAAAACCTCCTTTCAATACCCAACTCTTATTACTTCCCTGTCCTATTATTCTTCATCATCATGTTCAGGTGTGTCAGATTATTTTCTTACAATGTTGTGGTGAGCATGAGTTCCCAGGTCGAAAGAGCTCCTGAAGAGAGGGCTGTTGTGTCCAGTATTCTTCTCCCAGTGGCCGTGATAGTCATAGCTCATGATGCTGATGAAGTCCACTTTGCTACGGAGACATGAGGTTTAGACTGAACATGTTCCTGTCCCTTCACTGGGCAGCGTATTAAACTAATAGTGCCAAGCATGTAGACTGAATTTTGACCAATACCTTGCCACTTCAGGAACCTCATAACTGGTATCGATTGTGGGTTTAAGAGCTCCAACTTTGATTGAGATTAGGAGGGGGGGTTTCTTGTTGTCCCTGGCCTCATCCATGATGGCCTGTCTCAGCTCCTGTGAAAGGGCAAGGAGCAAAAAAATTAGATGAGTTATATTGAAATTTCATTACAGCAGGATGATTAGCTGAAATGTTAATCTGGCTCAAGTGTTCTTAAACAAACACCCGGTATCAGTGATAAAATGTCTTCACCTTAGATCAGCTCACCACTATGGGTCTGTTCACTCACCGTGAGCAGGGCAGTGAACCTCTGCTTGTCGTCCAGTGGGCTGCCATTTTGTCCAGGATAATCCCAGGCCAGGTCCAGGCCATCAAAGTTATGAGTTCGCAGGAAACTCAAGGCAGACTTGATGAATGTGTTACGGCTCTCTGCTGTGAACACCATGGCAACAAACCTGTAATGAGGTATTAACAGGATAATAAGGACTACTGCATGGACTAAAACAAGAATACCTGGAATGGTGTGCCTTTGCTTAGTTTTTCCAATGAGGTGTTTGCTTTCAACTTACGGACTGACTCCATTGGTCAAGCCTCCAATAGAGAGGAGAGTTTTCATGTTGGGATTCCTAAAAAGGAAAAACAGCCAATTATTGTGATGTCCTGTACATTTTTCACAATACTGTGGTTTGGTGTTAGCTGCCACACATATTAGTTCTGTTTAAGATCTGTTCCAAAACATTGCTGGTCCATTGCATGATGGAACAATATGCATGGTTCATTATACTTGATATTATACCCATTTCCAGTAGTGAAAGTGATTTAAAAAAAAAAAAGTGTTACACTTACGTCAGCTTCATGTTGTTCAGCTGTTGGTACATGTCTTCGTCATTCCACTCAATCGTGGCAAGCTGGTTGTCAGGGCTGATGGTGGCGAGGGTGTATACCACATGAGTGCAGAGGAAAGGGTCCACGTTGGCAGGAGTGAACTTGCCCGCTCCTGGTCTGTACTGGGACCAGTTGGTCAAGTAGCACAGCAGCTTGGTGGAGCTCACTAGAGGGAGGGAGCCAGATAACTCTGAGTTTGTATTAAGTTCCTGGGTCTGGATTGATGCTTACTCCGTAGAGGATATGAATATCAGACACTTACCCATCTGCAGGGTGAACAGCACACCCAAAGCTAAAGAAACAAGGAGGGAGCGCATAAAAAAGGGTTGCAAATGTTGGAAATGTATCATTTATTTTTTTATTCTGACCATGACAAAGAAATCAGTCCTGTCAGAACCTACCTGTCAGAAGAAGAAGTCGTGCCATTGCTCAGTTTCTGTGAAAGGAATCGAGTTTGTATTATAATTCAATGCCAACAATATAGTTTTTCTCTCAAAAAGAGTAATTTACCTTAAAACAATACCACCTCCAGGCACAGGCTTTTTTTTTTTTTTTTTTTTTTTTTTTTTACATTTTACAAACATTTCTTATCCTTCACATTCACCAAAACGCAGTCTTTATAAAGACTGCCAAACATGCAGAATAAGGCAAAGTGATTTTTTATGAACAGTCAAATGTGCTGAAGAAGAACCCTGATTTACCTGTTTCACCTCCTGTAGTGAGAGTTTAGTGAAGACACAAAGACGCTCATTTATACTCAGACCCTAATAATGAGTATCAAAGTACAGTTGATAAGTCTGCCGGGAAGTTGTTAACAGGTACCATTGCCGTAGTTATGACACCTTTAACTGGAAATCATTCTGGTAGAATGCTTCAATAGACATGACTCTTAATAACCTGGTGTTTTGGTCACGAACACTTGATGACTGAACGAGTGACACTGAAAATAAAGTCTTTGACCATTTCAAAAGATGCAAAGTGCCAATTTACTTGCAAGCAGTTTCTCCACCAACAAGTGAATTGTGGACTGATATTTCTCAGACCACTGAAGTAATAATGCCGCCAAGTGTTTCCCCTCCACATCCCACACTGGATTAATTTGATTGGGTATGTTCAGTGCATCAGTAGGTCAGCCCCATGGGAACAGGATTAAGAAGCTCTGCCATGTTTAGTTGACATCAATTTCTGGTTGCCCATATGTCATTAACATTCATTTTGGCAAGACAAGCACGTAGGTAATCTAAGAATTAAAGATGAGCTACTCTCTACTTAGTTTTCCATGACTTCATCCACAATTCGTGGGAATCTTCACCTAACTATCTCATAATAACCATGGTTAAGAGTGGATTTCGAATGGCTGCTCTTATTTTTTGAGTAGACTAAAACCACACTCTCAAGCTTTTCTCATTGCTATTTAGACCAGTTTATTTCCAGACGCGTTTCAGCCTAAGCCATCGTCAGTGTGTAGTGTGGTCTACTCAAAGTTAACATTATTTTACTCGCACCCGAAAACGCATTTATTTTTTGGAAGTAGAGCGTACCTATCCCTACTAATGCTTTTATTTTTTGACATCACCTAAAATATTTCCTATAACTTGCAACAGCTCATAGGTCAATACATTCTCATGAGGATTTTCAGGTAATCCCAGCAAAAAAAAAAAAACACAGTGATAAATATATAAATTTAGTCAGAGTGCCAGGCCTACGGAAGAGTATTAGGGCCAAGTATAAGGAAAAACATTTTTTGGGGGGGAAATTGAGAATAATGTCGACATGTCGAGATTAAAATCGAAATGTCGAGAATAAAGTCGACGTGTCGAGAATAAAGTCGACGTGTCGAGAATAAAGACGACGTGTCGAGAATAAAGTCAACATCTCGAGATTTAAATCGACATGTCGAGAATAAAGTAAATAAACTGAAATAGCTGGTAATGGACAGATACAAGGGTATCGATGGCTACACCTGCGTGCAATACAGAGAGGATATGTTGTATCACAAGACACAATAAGACACTTGAAAGTTAATGGATCCTGTAGGTGTGGAGCACAGGCATGCGCGGCGTCTGAGATGCAGGCATTACCACAACAAAGGTGCAAACGCGCTATGGCATATCGATTCGTACGATAAGCTGAAGCCATACAGCATTGCCATCAATGGATGTATTGATGGTTTTAGTCGCTATGTTGTGTTGATGGAAGCGTACAGAACAAACAACGACCCAAAAGTAATAGCAGACTGCTTCACCACATCCATATTATGGTGCTTTTAAACTCTCATGAAACAGTCACATTAAGTTTACACAATCTATATCTAATAGCTGGATAGGACTACGTTACGACAATCAAGATCGGTGCACTGTCTTTATTTGATGATGGACCAAAGGAGTTGACTTTATTCTCGACATTTCGACTTTAATCTCGACATGTTGACTTTATTCTCGATATGTTGACTTTATTCTCGACATGTGGATTTAAATCTCGACATGTTGACTTCATTCTCGACATGTCGATTTTAATCTCGACATGTCGACATTATTCTCGATTTAAAAAAAAAAAAAAAAAGTTTCCTTATACTTGGCCCTAATACTCTTCCGTACAGGCCAGAGATGACTTATATGAACTACTGACTAACCAAGAGTGAGGTAATGCCGGAAAATTTCAGACTGAGGCTGAAATGTATCGACCGAGCGATAGGGAGGTTGATAGGGCAAAGCCTCAGTCTGATATTTCCCAACATTACCTCACTCTCGGTAAGTAAGTAGTTTAGTAGAAGTAGAACAGTCGAGGTAAGTAAGTTGTTTATTATATGGCAGTTTTAGCTCCTTTCATTTTTTTAAATGAAAATAAATGGTAATTGTAAATAGAAAACATGTCGTTTTGTTCAGCTCTCAAGTCTTCCCACGTCACGACAGTTTGTTTCAGGTGTTGCCTAGCAACCAATTACTTGCTAATTTCAAGTTACAATGGTAAATAGAAAACGGATAACATGACTCAGCAAAAATGGCTTTAATTTACAGTAAAGTCACAACACAAGTGATTCAACCTATAGTGGTCTAGTCTTCATCATAAATTTCCATAACACATTTTCGCTGCTTCTGAATTTCCTCATGGCTTTTGATGTCTATCAATATCGCTCATTTTGAAGATGACGTCAGAGGGCAACAAGGATCCGTATCAGACCGGCAGACCGACTAGGAGGTCAATACGCGGCTGGCATGACTACCCATTAGCCAATCAGAACGCTCGTACTGTCGTTGCCATATAATAAGAACACTTACTGCAGATTAATTACTGCCCCTGGTAAATCCTTAGGTTCATTGATTCCCATAGTTTTAACCTGTAAATCTTTGGGGAACACTAAGTAGTACCAGAACAAGTAAATTATACATGATTAGGCACCTTTAGCAGTGCTCATCTGCTGTAGCTGGTTAGTCAATTACACAGTACAGGATCTGGTCATGTCTAAGAAATGAATACACACATACCACCATCTTGAACACAGTCCCCATGTATTTATTGAAGATTATTTACAAGCGCCTTTTTCACATAGTCCCATTTGATCTTACTGCTGACAGTCACCTGAGAGGTACTGAGGCACAGAAGATGGGGTCCCAGGAAGCAGCTAGATGAATGACCAAAGTGGACTGAAAAGTTACACGCATGTGGTGAGCAGATCACACTTAACAGGGAATGCATCGTGACTCAAAAAACTAGGCTACCTTAGGGAAGGCATCAGTCACTGTTGCAAAATTATAAAATATATGATCTTCAGTCATGGGCATTTGTGTGTCTGTGGAGAGCTGACTGCACTGTCTTTAGTTCTCAACACTCATAATCAGTACATGTTGGTGACAAAGACCACAAGCAAACTGAAAAAGAAAAGCTATGTCTATTCACAGTTGGACAGAAGGCAATGCTAGAATGTCCATATTTGAATCATCACATGTTTAAACAACTATTTCTCCTTAAGAAAGGACTAAGTAACTCAGGAGGCCTTAACATTCACGGTTGAGTAGCTGCCTCTTTCTGAATGTTAATCACATACAAAAAAAACTTTTATTGTTATCATTATTACAAAAAATTTCACAACTCACTTGGATAGAAAAACCACCCTGTACCTCATCAGGCACAGAGTTAACACTGTTGTTTAAGTTTACAGTTGTATCAAGAATGTCTTGGTCTTTAAAATTCAGATCACAAGAGTGTAACATTTAATTTGCTGAGTACGTTTGGGCTTATCTTGGTCCAACAGCATCCCGTATGAAACAAAGTAATCAACAAATGTACACAAAATCTGGCATGATTATTAGGGGTGCACGATTCAGAAAATGTCACGATTCGATTCGATACCGATTTTTAGGCTCACGATTCGATTCAAAATCGATTTTCGATTCGAAAACGATTCTCGATTAAAAAAAAATGATTCACAGCATGTAAATGTTAGTGCTGTCAAACGATTACAATATTTAATCGCGATTAATCGCATTTTTGTCATAGTTAACTCAAAATTAATCGCAAAAAAAAACAACAACATTGCCAAACAGGGCGGTACAAAATAAAATTATAAAGTGCACATTTCAGACTCCGCACAGTGCAGTTAAACCATGGCTTAATATTTTCTTTTTTTCAAGTTTGCTGTGAACATAGAAGTCAGGCCTCTTATTTCAAAAACAATTAACCATAACAGTTAGTTTACCAATAAAAGGTAAGCCTACTACTTCTGTGCTTTCAGCGAGCTGCCTGTTGACATTTTCAGACAACAGTGAAGCTGGCTTCTTTTGCACAACACAACTTTTAAAGGTAAACTTTCTATTCAGAAGCTTTTTATCAACCATTTCGCCGTATCGCGCTCACGTCACTCAAACCGTAACGTTAGCCTACTACACATTTTTCGAAGCCAAAAAAGAACGTTAATCTAAAAAAAAAATACAAATAAATAGTAATATGAATCGATTTTTGGAATTCGATTCTGAATCGGAAGCACTTGAATCGCGACGAATGTGAATCGATTTTTTTGCTGACCCCTAATGATTATGTGAGCTGAAACACTGTCTCACTGAAATAGTGACAGGGAAAAAGAAAATATCTAGACCCTTGTTTCGCTCCATTCAAGCCACATCTATTGAATCCAGACAGAATTAGACAGAATGTCTCACCAGGGCTTATATTTATATAATGTCATGGTCACACATCAGTAAAATAACACCTGTCACAAACTGGATGGCCGCCATCTCCTTTATCCTCCGCATGGCTTTAGTGTCAAGCCAAGCCAAGCATAGTTATCTGGAAGCCTTAATTGTGCTTCCTGTAAGTCTGTCATCATATTTTGGCTTTACTAGGGCAAGGCGCATTGGATCAGAAACAATGCAATCTTAACCCTTATCTGAGTAGGACCAAGGCAGATTAGCTAAACAGCTAATACTATTACACAACATTTGACAAAAAGAGACCATTGATAGGAAATATGATGGGAAAGAATATTTCGGAGACCTTTGATCAGCTTCAAATAACTATTAATTATCACATAGGTTTCACATCAATGTCTTAACTTTGAAGCAAAAAAAAAAAA
The DNA here is from genome assembly GCF_963457725.1 of Sprattus sprattus. Lineage (NCBI taxonomy): Eukaryota > Metazoa > Chordata > Actinopteri > Clupeiformes > Clupeidae > Sprattus > Sprattus sprattus. The sequence goes on along the minus strand of NC_137908.1, from coordinate 15,148,366 downwards.
ACATACATTAAAAAAAGTGATTGGAAACCATCCAATTAGTTGCTTCAGGTGACCATATACAGTACTGTTGATTATGGGAGGAATTTCAAGTGAAGTCTACAAGCACACAGCATAGTATAAGATTATATTACATGCAACAGCTTGAATAATGTTACTGAATTAGATGAATCCAACAGTCTGGTTCATCCAACTCCCCTGGGCAAATACCAAGTCTCAATAAATCATGTATCATGTATCACATACAAAATTAATTACAGTATAAACAAGTCATAAATAGAAAACAATACAAACAGCTTACAGAGCACTGATTTTTTTTAAAACAATTTTGTCAGCTGTAATTTTTAACATGTGTCTTTACCATGGCAAGGTCAATTGGTCTCTGGTTTCAACAAAATCGCAGCAAGACTGTGTTGTAATGATGCCTTATTAATGACTAGTGACATATCTGGTTGAAAGAAAGACATGGGCAATGGAGAAAAAGAAAAACAAGTGCGGGAAGAACCAAGGATCGACACCTTTCAGCGGGGAGGAAAAAACAACACATCTGGTTGTTTCCCATAAGGCAAGTTTCTACTGACATTATTACCAGTGTACAATCAAAGCCAGCTTCTGCTTAACCCTAACATATACTCATTCCTAAATCTAGATTTTTTTTGTTTTGTTTTTCTTCTTTTATGTAAAAAAGGAATTAAAAACCTGCCAATTGTTACCTTTCTTTGGATCCCCTGGTCCAAAACAACAGGATGTTTCCAACATTTCCTGTCAAGATACAGGATTAGATGCTGGTAGACTTGTGACAGGTGAAAAGGAGACAAAAACAAAAGAAAAAGAAAAAAAATAGGCAGCTCAAGGACTGGTGGAAATCACTGTTCTAGAGAGACAATGAAAGAAAGTCCCCACAATGCAGCTGTGACCAATAGCAAAGTATTATGGGAAATAGGCAGGCCTGCTTTATTCTGTACCATCATTCCAGTTCCTGGAGAGAGAAAAAAAAAACACACATAAAATACTAAGATGGCGAATACATGCACATCCAACCTCTCCTATTGTTTTCCCTATCAGAAACCATTTCCACAAAACTTTCTTGGAACTGTTTATCTTAACTTCAATGTGTGCAGAGAATCAATAAACGCAAACTGTGAGTAAGAGCCTGAATATTGTTTGGGTGAAAACACAAGTCAGTGGAGTTAAGAGAAGGGGGCCTGTGTCTATCAACTGTGTTCTCATGGAGTCCTCCCAAATAAAGTAGAGGTTATCAGCTGGGCCCAGTCTGGTGTGGATGTGCCAAGTCTGTGATAGATACCATGATCAGGATTCTTAAATAACTATTCATGATAACAGCCATCTTATCTCTGACAGGGAGTTTGCCCTTTGCACAAAAGAGCTATGTCACCCAGTAGGCTACTCACCTGAGTCCCGGGACACAATTGTCTCATGGGCAGTGCCGTCCCCACCGTCCCCCCAAGACCGCACCTCCAGGACAACATAGCCATTGTCCTTGGGCAGCGGCAGCTTGATTGATGTCTGACCTTTGTCCAACACCTTCAGTGCTGACTGGCCCTCGTGTTTATACAGAACCTGCAAATGGAACAGAAGCATGGCAGTTCACTTTCGAAATGTATTGACTTCCAAACTGTATCAAGACACTCACACACATACACAGATACGCAATCACACACACACACACACACACACACACACACACACACACACACACACACACACACACACACACACACACACACACACACACACACACACACACACACACACACACACACACATATGTTCATGCAACCATGAGCACAAACTTGCATGAAATATAATAACAGGAATTCATTTTATATAAATATTAGGGCTCTCAAAGTTAACGCGTTAATCTATGAGATTAATGCGATACAATTTTTGTACGCAGTTAACGCAACTTTGTTTACTTCCGGTGTGCGTTGACCCATGACACAAAACCTGCCGCGTGCCTGCCGACAGTTAGATAGGAGAGACCGAGATGGTAGTGGAAGATGGAGAGAGCTAAGGGATTGTTGGGCGGAAAGTTTCTGTTTAAAAGGCAAAATTACAGAACAATCGACAACACTAAAGTTGTATATAGCATTTGTCAAGCTGAATTTAGCTACCATAGAAGCAGCTCATCTTTAAGTTATCACCTTAATGCAAAGCACCTGACAGAAAGCAGTCCCAGGTTAGATGGTCGCCAACCAACACTCCACTTCTTCTCTAGGAAAATAATTAGACTAGCCCGTGAAAAGGTTACCAACGCTGTAGCAGTTTGTGTTGCTGGTGACTGTTGGCACATCAACATAGTTGAAGACGGTGGGCTCACTGAGGTGTTCCAAATTGCTTCAGGGGACAATTCTTACCATTTACCGTTGAGGGGCACCATTGTGTCTTGCATACATTCCTTGTATGACAGCAAGAGAGCACGCAAAAAATACCATTTAACAACAGTGTCTAAAATACACGCTACTTGAAATTAACACTTGTTCATTTATAAGATTTAGTCTTTAGAATTAAAACAAACTTTTAATTGCGATTAATCTAGATTAATGAATTTCAAAATGTGAGATGAATTAGTTAATTTGTTCTAACATATTGACAGCCCTAATAAATATACATTCATTGCCATTGCCATGCATAAGGTGGAATCCACGAGAAGCAGTTCAACATGCACAAGGCACATTACAGCACAGGTATATCATTGGGCAGGTACTGAGTAGAAGAGCAGGATTTGGATTAGGTGATAGTTGGAAAGCATGGGGTAAGGCTACATTGCCAGAGAGGAGGCAGATGGCAACCTGCTTTGTTCTTTAGCAAGAAGAAGATCAGCTGGAAATAATTGTGGGCTTTGGATGCATTAAATGGATTAAACTGCATTCAATTTAAAGTTGGAGCCACTCAACTCTGCAGAACCTTAGTCAGTGTGTGGGAGGGGACTGAAGCTGCAAGTTGTGTATGGGTGTTGGCTCATTTAAACATATTCTTGTAAAATTGGTTGTAAAACTAGCTTGACCCTGGGTTGCAACATGTGGAGACATAATCAGGTTTTTAAAATCATTAACATTTTTGATTTGGTTGAGAATAACAAGTTGAGGTTAATGCAGGTTGCTGGTTAATGACAGGGACAGAGGAAATATATTGTGCGAGTGGGACAAAAAAGTGGACACCAGGCACGTACAAACGGTACTGAGTTTGGACATTGCTGGCTGATGTCGGAAGGCAACTTCAAGTTTAATGTGTATTGTTGTGACTGCTATGAGACCAGATATGGTGTTGTATTCTGGGTTTGAGCATATTGTTTACTTAATTGAATTAAATTCCCTTTGGAGATACAATTGAGGAACCGATTGAAGAAGCTAAAGTATGTGGAACTGGTAGAGGGAATGAGGGAACAAGGTTGACAAGCACGCACAACACCAGAGGTGATAGATGTTAGAGGATTGGTAGCTAAATCAGTCAAAATGCTTCTGTTGAATTGTTGTTTTCGTTGTTCCTGGTATTCACATGTGTCCTAAGCCTTTGTGAGTGTTCAGGGGGATGGGTCTGGGACGTCAGACACCTCTGTTGAGCCTTCTGGAGGTGTGGTAGGCCTTATTCAATGGACACCTTACAAAGGAAGGTGCCCACTTGACAACCCCAGTGAAATACTCACAAAGGCATCTTTGTTGCTGTTATTGTTAAATATTCTTAAGTATCGGTATGATAGTTGTAGTGCACCCTGTTGTTATAATATTTAGGTTAGGTTGTTGGGTAAGAGTACTTGCATGTGACAGTGAAAGGTTTGGCCACTGTGAGAAATACCCTAACCAATAGCATCAGGAATTTCAAATCTTTTCCTGTGTCTAACTAATTACAAATAGATAGATAAGTTATGCAGAAGATTTTCTAACCCTCTAAAAATATAGCTTTGTCTATGATGGAGTACATTTACACAAGGGCAATGTTTATCAGATAGGATCAAATAAACTTTGTTGGGATATAAAAGTAATCTGTTCATTTTTTATTTTGTGTGAGAGGGATGTGTGAAGACTTATAAAACTGAATTTGTTTTTTTCATGCCCCTCTAAAAGGAACATGGTTAGATAAACATATTAATCTCTTAAATCTTGATCTCTATCACTTTTCTGAGTCCTAAGTCTAAAATCAAACCAATTGCCCTGGAGATTTTTCCACAGTGATTTGCCATGCATGATATGGGCTGTGTCGGTGAAACTGATTACAGTGACGAAACTCTTTTCCTGTTTATCTATCGCTCAAGGTAAAAGGTTTTAGACAGGTAAACGCATAAGATAAAGTACAATCAAGGGGTTTAGGAGTACAATTAAACATAGAAAATGAAACCAATAGTCTGCACACACAAATTAATTTAGATAAATACACACATGCACATACTTACACACACTCAGCATGTAGATGACAAATGATACACATATGGCGTGGACAGGTCACATGAAACACATATGGCCTAGACATGTCACTCACCTTGTAGCCCAACACTGCTGATTCATTGTCCATGGCCGTCACTGGATCCCATCTCACGGTTACCCATGATCCATCTGTCTTCCATGAGATGTTGCCAGGAGGACGGTTTGGGGCTTCATGTGAGAGGAGAAGGAACGAGTGTTTAACCTTGGCCAGATCGTATCACTCTCCATATTCAGCAGGTCCATTGTTCGGCTTTTTTGGGGGTCTAAACTTACCCTTGTGGGTGTCAGAGCTGGTGATCTCACTTCTATGTTTTCTAATCTATCCTTGATTAACAATTCCTTAAAAACCTGACCATATTCAGTGTTACAAAAAATGGCTACCTGATATATTCATGTCACCTTTTTAGTAAGGTATGACAGTATGTACCTTTTAAGCCATCATTAAATATGTTTTTTAAGCCAGTGTAGAAAATGTGCCTTTCAATTGTAAGCTATTTGTTTTGCATCGATAGCATTGCTCTTTCGAAACCGAATACTTGCTGAACCAAAAACAGACAGGCCATCTTCCCAACCCTTCAAGCCACCGGAGGAACAAATAACAATCTGACAAACACAGGGCTAAAAAAAGCTCTCACAAGCTTTAAGCAGTTGATATTGGAGAACTTTGCTGCTTTGGGGCTGAAAACGATAACTTGTCGCTCTAAATGGTCAAGTGATCTATCCTGGTAATCTGTTCACACCCTTCCCCTGCCCAATACACTGTCATTCACCCCTTCGAGCTACACAAATAACACAATGACAAAGCCTGTAGTGGCATGCTAAGGCTTGGTCATTGGTAAGCGTCAGTCATTAGAGTGTGAGTTGTGTGGACTTACGCGGTTTGCGGGTGTTGATTGTGGTCCTGGGTGATGCGGGGCCGGTGCCGGCGCTGTTGTAGGCCAGCACAGTGACGTGGTAGAGGGTGCTGGGCCTCAGGCCGGCCACGCGGACACTAGTCTCCAGCCCGGCTGTCCGCACGCGATCAGCAGCCGCCTCACGCTCGTGCTGACGCCAGTAACGGATCTGGAGAGAGGGAACGTGCCAGATGAGTTTAGGGATACAGACAAAAGCAATTTGGTAATCTGAGTAAGTGAGTAAGTCGTGTGTAAGTTGTTTTTAAGGTAAAAATGGAAATGGAAATAAAAATGCTGCTAGAGTGATTGCCGCTAGAGCATTGTTATCAATTACCCCTTTTCATTGTTGTCTGTTTAATTTGTTTTATCAATTTTTATTGAATCAATATATTGTACATTTTATCTTTTTTATTTGCATTCACTTAAAGAGTGCATTAATAAAACAATGTATCTAATACATACATCAAAATCAAAGGAGATTTAAACTATATTCTTGCACAACAAGAAATCCTTTTATGTACCTTTAGACCTTCGTGACAAATATGACATGTATAAAAGAATGATTTTACATAGTTCCTTTCATCACAGTAATACTGATAACACTACAGATAAGGAGAAGTGGCCTTTGGTGTCTTATTTGTACTTGGCACCACTGCCTGGCCTGGGATTTTCTACAGTGTGGTGGAAAGGTGAGACCCGTTCAATAGCTTATCAAGTCTAATAAGAGAGCAGCTTTTATTACTCTGAAAAGTAGAGGACTTGCACATTGATTCTAACTATCACAATTATGAGAAGGTGGGTGGGAATGGCACACGTTGTGACACCGAAGTAGTTAATATATCATATAGCAAAGGAGGAAAGGATAAAAACGAATTTCCTCAACTTCCAGGGTATATAATCAACAAACTCATCTGGAAAGGTAGCATTTGATTCAATGACTCAATGTTGCAGGTGATGATATGACCATAGCTTATGATGAGAGTGGTCATGACTGGGGTCACTCCTCACCTCATACCCCCTAAGGATGCCATTGGTGGGCAGCTGCTGGACAGGGTCCCAAGACACCTTCATCTCAAAGGCAGATACGGCCTCCGCACTCACCCTGCGGGGTGACACTGTGGGCTCTGGAGGAGAGAGAGAGAAAGGATGACCCATTTCATCAGTTAAAAACACTGAGATCTTACTGTCTGAAACTTGTCAGAGTACATGTACCTGTGTTAGGTCATAAATAATACATGCTAGAGGACAGGCAGTAAGTTATCTTTCAGTCCAGTTTGTTACTGTGTTCTTTTAAGACCATTAAACTAGGACACTCCATTATAACTTAATGCTTGACATACAGGTATCGATTGAAGCTTTACTAGTAGAGTGGATCTGACCTCTTGTGGTTGAGCACAATACGGCATATGCCATCTGATTAAATATCTGCTTAAAAAACCCTTCATGCGAAAGTTAACATGCTTATGTGACGGTTTTCCAATGACATATTACTGGACTTGTTTGTACAGACTCTCCTTTAGATTTCCGGTACCTTCTTCAGCTGAGTACACCTGGGCCACCTGGCTGAAGGGCCCTTCACCCATCCTGTTGTAGGCCTTAATCTTGACCTCAAACGGGCTGTAGGGGGCCAGGGTCTGGTTGGTGTAGACGAAGCGTGAGGACTCCACGCCTGGCACCCGCACGATGATCCATGCCTGGGAGTAAAGCTGCCGGAAGGCCAGGATGTAGCCAAAGCCGTCCCCGTTCTGGTACTCCCTGGCCATGGGCTATGAGCCCAGCGGCAGACACAGGAGAAATGCAGTTACTCGTCAGATGAATCTTAACAGGACGTACAAATTTCTATACATGTGCTCATGCGCGCACACACACACACATACATCTATGTGGGCAAACACACACCGTCCAATTGATGATGAGCTCATTGCGATCTCCACCTCCCCCTCCTAGTCCACTCGGAGCCACGGTGGGACCTGCAGAAGGGTTGCACTCATCAACACCAACAACCTGACATTCAGCTTCACTTCTAGGAGCATATTACATGTAAAATCCAAAAATCTCATATAATAAAAAAAAAGCCATAGCGAATCACTTCGAAGCCATATCAGTGAAGTTATCGACCATAAATACTAGTTAGTGTTAGTTCAGTGATAACCTACTAACTGAAAACTGCAAGCGATATTTTGCCTTCTTTAAAAAAAAAAATGGATTTGCTCCTTTCATTTCAGGGACTACAACTACAACATGCCCTGTTCACTGTAGCATATGCCTTATCCTCCATGTTAGCCTGACACCACCTGGCAGCTCTCACAAGGAGTAGCGGTACTGCTTCACAGACCCTGACCTATAATGGTTATCACCACGCGGTTTGCATTTTTTTGTTATTATGACAAAAGTATTAAAGCAATACAAATCGGAGTGCAAAAGGTGACATTTTTATTGTAGTTCCTTATCACCTCGTTACAAAACTATAAACAAAAGATAATTCTTTAAAAAAAATTTAAATTGTGAGTGAAAATAAATACCAGAATAAATACCAGAATCAATAAAGTTGATCTCAAAGCATTTAAGTCTTGGAAGCCATTCCACTAACTCTTCGAAGTAAGCCAAGACATAATTTTTCTAAGAACTAAACCACTAGGGGGCGACTCGATTACTTTCCCTCCCTACGGTGCAAATTACTCAACCCCACAACTGTTTAGGTTAAGTAATTCAACTCCAACTGCTAAATGACAGTAAACTCAGAATTTAGAGCGAGTGACTGGCTTTTTTAGGTCGTCCATATCTCGAAAAATGTACATAATGTTTGAAAATATGAATGATTCAGAAGATGTGCCAAAGCAACTGAGAAAAAACTATAACACAACAGCACAACTGTTAGAACCGTACTAAAGCAAACTCATACAGCTCAGATAGAAAGAACAGCCCATTGGGGTGGGCCCTGGTAGTGGTAATGGGTATTGCAGTTCTGACCTGCCTGCTTGGTCTGGACTGTCTGAGAGGGCATACTGGGCTCGCCACTACCCAGGATGTTGCTGGCAATGACCTGGAACTCGTAGTCCATCCAGGGCCGAAGGCCAATCACACGGGCTGACTCAGCGTTCCCCTCAATGTTGTGTGGATCTGTGAGTCGAATTGGTTGGTTAGTGTTGCTTAATCAGCATTTATGTAAGTTGACACCCTTTAGAGTATATCCTGGTGTAGATTTGTGTACGTTTCCTGTCTAGCGTGTGATGTAGGGTGTTGAAAAGCTGTGCATCCTGTTACCTGTCCTCATCTTCCTCCAGGAGGCACTGGGATCGGAGCGGCTCATGATGACATACTTGCCAATGGGGCTGTGGTTGTCATACCCACGGCTCCAGCGCAGCTCAACGGATGTCTCGTTCACACCTTTTACCACCAGACCTCCAGGAGGACCCGGGGGGCCTTAGAGATAGAGAGAGAGATTGAAGTACCTCTCGAAACAATCTAGTAACAAATGTAACGACTCAAATATCTGCAAACAGATTGCCAACAGTATGGATCACACAAACGTATCTTCTTCCGAAAAGCTAAGAAATTTTGCATGGCATATAATGGCAACATTTCCTGCATACCTCTAACCACTAGTTTGGCTGAGGCGGTGGCCGTGTCCACGACTGTCTGAGCTGCGCAGGCATACGTGCCAGCATGGCTCAACTGCCCGTTCACAATCACCAGATCACCGATCGTTTCTTTCTGATAGGGCAACAACAATTCAGGCATATGTGAAACATAACTTACACACAACTCTTTAGAGTGTGAAGACAGAACAAAATTCTTGTAAAATAAAGTGCCACTAATAAGAATACGATGTTCTGATTAAACCACAACATAAATAAACACAAACATTTGAAGTTCATCTACTATAATCACATATCATCACAATCATATTCTATTAATTAAATTCCATTAAATCTTTATTGGTCTAGTGCCATTTCAGTAACAATAAACCTTGAACCCCTTTAAATAGGAAGAGAACTTGAGTGGACCCTGATTTTAAAGGAGAGACCTATCTGTCTGTGATTGGCCCAGGGGGGTGCAACAATATCAGCTGAAAATCACAGCTCACCCCCTCTACTCGCTGGTAGTGCCCACTGCGGTCCTCCAGATCCAAGGGCACGCTGTTGTGGGACCAGGTGAAGGTGAGGTCCATAGTGGGGTCATGGGAGGCGTGGCACTGCAAGGTCACATTCTCACCCTGGTTGATGTCCGCATTGGATGGTGCCAGGGTGATTTTAGTGGCATCTGACAGACAGATAGATACATCAACAGATTTAAGAGACATGGACAGACAGACATAGAGACAGACAGACAGACAGTCAGAGATGGGGGGAGAGGCAGATAGTTAAATAGAAAGATGCAGAGAAAGACAGATGGCATACTCTACCTCGTACGGAAAGATGTCCCGTGCTGTTAGCTTTTCCCAAAGAGTTTTCCGCAAAGCAGGTGTACTTGCCCTCATCAGCGCGGCTGATGTTGTAGATCCACAGCATGCCATCTGGAGTAACTGTCACCCTGAGCAGTGAACACATCCATGAACATTACACTAATGCCCCTTTAGGGACACACAAGGATGGTAGAAAAATGCTCAAAAGCTTTTTTTTTTTTTTTAAATAACTCATCCTGCGAGAGCTATGCAGTGTGCAATCTCTTCTCTGTTCTTTCAAAAGTTTCCTCATCTTGGGAGACTTTTCCGGAGAAATTCTGATGAAATCGTTGGTAATTTTTCTGACATAGCTTGTTGTGTCCCTAGAGCAAGTGCTGATGTGTGTTGCCCTGTCTCCTGGTTGACTGTGAACAGGTAGGACCCCCGGGGGGCCGCGGTCTATGATGAATACGCACCCGTCCGCCAGTGGAATGGCATGGACTGATGCAGCTGATGTCATATTAAAGCCTCTTGAGAGCATTCACTCTACAGTAACTGTACTGTTGTGTTTGCAGCAAATAAGATACACTGCAGATATCAGACCCTGAGAGCATATGATATGGCTAAGGAATGGGGTAGTAAAACATAGCATGGAGAGATATTCTGTCCATCTATTCTGTTGGTGTCATATTTCTAGACAGTAAAGAGTATGCATATGATCAATCTGTGCCACCCACACACAAACAGCTGAGTCGTCAAATGAATTCATCAAAGCCTAAATGCGAAACACTGTATGAGTAGCAGATAGCGTTTTAGAATTCAATCATCTGCGATGATCTGTGACAGGAAGTAATTAGCTGTGAAATTAATTGACTTTGTTGCCACTTACAGAGTCATATCCTTGACTGCTTGGCTAAATGAGTCTCTCAGAAAGGAAGAACAACAGTAAAAAGAGGGAGAGCATGACAACCTCTCCCGATGGGAACATGTCTGCTGTCACTGCCACTTTTTGGTGTCACTTACAGATATGGACATGTAGCGCTCCGTGGTGGAAGCTTTAGGAAATGCACCTACAGCACTTCTGTTTTCTATACTGAAGCCGCAGGGAAATGGTGAAGAAAATGGCATAAAGCTGACAGAGGAAGCTGATTATAAGGGTCCACTGCAGAGTCAGTGGTGAATTCTAAAGCTGTGTAGTAGAAGGTACAGACAGCTTCACAGAGAAGGCAAGTGTTTCCTGATGTCTGTATGGTGCTGGGGCTCACCTGCAGGTGATGGTTATATGGTGCTGGGGCTCACCTGCAGGTGATGGTTATATGGTGCTGGGGCTCACCTGCAGGTAATGTGTGTATGGTGCTGGGGCTCACCTGCAGGTAATGTGTCTATGGTGCTGGGGCTCACCTACAGGTACTGCGTGTGTGCTGCTGGGGCTCACCTGCAGGTGATATGAGTATGGTGCTTGGGCTCACCTGCAGGTAATGTGTGTATGGTGCTGGGGCTCACCTGCAGATAATGCATGTGTGCTGCTGGGGCTCACCTGCAGGTAATGTGTGTATGGTGCTGGGGCTCACCTGCAGGTAATGTGTCTATGGTGCTGGGGCTCACCTACAGGTACTGCGTGTGTGCTGCTGGGGCTCACCTGCAGGTGATATGAGTATGGTGCTTGGGCTCACCTGCAGGTGATGTGTATATGGTGCTGGGGCTCACCTGCAGGTGATATGAGTATGGTGCTGGGGCTCACCTGCAGGTGATATGAGTATGGTGCTTGGGCTCACCTGCAGGTAATGTGTGTATGGTGCTGGGGCTCAAATGCAGATAATGCATGTGTGCTGCTGGGGCTCACCTGCAGGTAATGTGTGTATGGTGCTGGGGCTCACCTGCAGGTGATGTGTATATGGTGCTGGGGCTCACCTGCAGGAAAGGCGTGTGTGCTGCTGGGGCTCACCTGCTGCTGTTGACGAGCAGCTCTGTGCCGCGGCTCCAGAAGAGTGTTGGTTTGGGCGCAGCGCGCGGCTTGCACTCCATCCGCACCTGCCCACCACGGGCTGCCGGCACCAGCCTTCGCACGGGGTTCAGCCGGAAGTCCGGGCCCTGGACTGAGAGAAGGAGCGCCAGGACGGAGAGAGGGGGAGAGGAGAGAGTGGGAGGAAAGGAGGGTGGGAACGTGTGAGAGAAGGAGAGACCCACAGGTGTATGCTGCCCTGAGTTGACCTGGCACTTTGGAGCTTATTCAGGGTCTACAGGAGGTCTGGGAAAAGGGGAAGTGAGGGGATGAGACTGAAGGAGCTACGAGGAGGGTAGACACACACCCACAGCAAAGAATTCTGGGTAAAATGTAGGGTACAAGGCTTGTCTGGACAGATAGGGAGAGAGAAAGCGATACACTTAAATGAGAAAATGAAATCAAATTAATTCAAATGTCAAAATGAAATTATATTTAAACGCTTTCAAAATCAGGTAACTGAAAAAAGAATGGACATTGTATTGACAAAAAAAAGAACACAAGTGAAACTCACGGTCTAAAGGAGGACCTGTTGCGCTGAACTATGACCTCTCACCTTGAACCCTGAGCTCTGCGTTGGAATAGATGGTGCCATGCTTGTTCTCTGCCACACACTGATACATCCCAGAATCCTCCAGGGCCAGGTTGCTGATCTTCAGGTTGCCGTTGTTCACCTGAACTCTGGCCTGTTTTATAGAAAGAGACGACAGTGATAGACCAAGATACCAAAGACATTACAAGCAGTTTACACAACATGTAGACAAACATGTTCTTCACTACAACAATTGTCACACTGCCTGTGTTGCGTGTGTATGGCGGTTGCCTGTTGAGTTTCCCATTGGCACCCATGTTAACAGGTTAGAGCATGCACACTGCCTGCGTGAGTCAACTAGAGGTATTGGCATGAAGCTTATTTTTCACATGGGAGGTACCCATGAGATAAGCGGTTTAAGGGTAATATAAGTCACGTGACTTTTACATGTGATTTCTGGTTACAACTGGTAAACTTTCAGGTCGATGGATGATACCAAACTAATTATGTGTTGACGGCCATTATCAAAGGCAAACTCAATGCTGAAAGATAGGGCTGGCAGTAGCAGTGCTGCAGCAGTAACGTCCGCGGTGTGAATAAACACACGCAACTGAGCCGCAGCAGCCACCATTCAATACCCTTGGTGTGCAAGAGGCGTAACTGTTTTTCTGCCACAATGACACCTTTGGTGTGTGTGTACTGTAAGTTTGTGTGTGTGTTTTGTGTGTGTGTGTGTCAGTGGTCAGTGACAGATCCTCTATGGTGTTACATTAGCGGTATCACACCTTTGAGAAGCCAATTTTCTGCTGTGTCGTTCAGCACACAATTCCACACAGAATTTTTAAACGGGTGTCTCATAAACCAGTGAAGGTGTGTGTGTGTGCATGTGTGTATGTGTGTGTGTGAATGCAAAAAGGAGAAAGCTAGTGTGTGTGAGTGTGTACTAGTGTGAATGTATGTGTGTGTGTGTGTGTGTGCGTGTGGGCGTGTGTGTGTGTGTGTGTGTGTGTGTGTGTGTGTGTGTGTGTGTGTGTGACAGTGTGTGTGTACCTGTGTGCTGAGGGGCTGCCCATTGCGTAGCCAGCGGATAGATGGTCGGGGCTTGCCTGCTGCCAAACAGGTCCACTGGAGCTCTGAGCTGATCTCTACCTCAGAGTCACTCATCACCTGCAACCAGTCTGGCTGGGCTGCACACACAATTAGAAACAATGTTTATTTTCAGTTAACTTTCTTTTTTAATAGTTGAAAGTAAATACCCAAATCTAGCTGAAAGCTAAGAATAATGAGCTATATGTGCCAAACCATGAGCAAATATTAACCATAAGAAATATACAAGATATACAGCACAACACAATTTACATGATTACTGTACAAACAGTATAATTGATATCGCAGCTCTAGAGATGGCATGGTATAGTAAAATCATGGTACGGTGATCTGAAAGCCATGGCACCTGCCTTGCACAGTGATTCTGCCCTGGTATGTGTCACTGCCCTCTGAGTTGTAGGCCTCACACTCGTACATGCCCTCATCTTCGAAGCCCAGTTCAGCCAGCGTCAGGATGGGGCCCTCAGAGCCGGCCAGAGCCTTCACTGGCAACACACCATCCACCTTCCTCCAGCGCAGCTTAGGCACAGGGCTGGAGGGGGGGAGAGGGGGGGAGAGGGGGGGGGAGAGGGAGAGAGAGAGAGAGAGATGGAGGGAGAGCAAGGAGGCAAGAGTGGAAAGACGTGCCAGAGAGAGCCAAAGAATCGATAGGAAGTTAATAACACAGTAAGCATTGAAGAGATGGAAAAAGTGATAGAGAGAGAGAGATTGAAGTGCAGATGCTAGTGATGTTTTTCACAGGCGGTGAGGGTTCCAGAGGTGACTTACTTGCCGTAGGCGAAGCACTCCAGCTGGGTGGTGTGTCCAGCCAGCGCGTAGGTCTCAGCAGGGAAACGCACGTGGATTCTGGGGGCGGACTTCCTGGGGTTTGCTGCAGGTGCAGAGAACACAGAGATGAGAGAATACTCTTTAAACAAAATAGTGCACTGTGTGTGTGCCTTTCAAATGACTTTTTGAGTTACTAGGCTGAAATATACTGCAAAATACTGAAATATAACTCTTAACGTGAAGTTGCTATCCCTTAAAAATCTGTGCTTGCAAAGACGAATAGCCTGGGGATTTTACTGACAACTTGAAGTTTGACATCAAAAGCACTCTATCACAGTGTTGGCAGCACAAGTCAATCAATCCAGCCTGGAGGTCCAGGGCTTCACCCACGGGGAGAGACCCAGAGGCAGAGGCTCACCGTCGGACTGCACGGTCAGTGGCACCCGCTTGCTGAAGATGCTCTTGGTGCTGATTTCCAAGTTGATGGTGGTGAAGCAGAAGTAGTTTCCGCTGTCGTTCACCTGGGCCTTGGCCACGTGCAGATCGCCCGTCACCTGGGAGACGAAGAGGCGACCGTTGTCCGCGGTCAAAAAGTTCGGGAAGTCGTTTAGGAACCAGCGGTAGAAGAGGGCTAAGGAAATGGACATGGGTGGGGAAAAATGTCAACACTCACAGCATTGAACTTCCAAAGATATTGTTATTTATATTTTCAGATATTTCTATCTGAGGCCAAAGAGTTAAGACCTTTATAGCATTATTATCATTATATCATTAGATTCTCAATCCCAAAACATGATCAGAAAGAGCCATCTTATTTAGTCAACAGCAATTTGAGAAACAGAATGCAGGATGTGAAGGACACCCTCAGCGCCAGTCTAAATGGACTTCTGGGGCTTTTTGCCATGTCACACACTGTGAGGAGTCTGCCTTAAGAATTTCTGGTCATCTCTTCAAAGTACAGGCTGTGAGCACCCCTCTAGTGAACTGCCTCCTTGACAAGGATGGAACCACAGCATAATGTCTGATCAGAGAAGCAGCCAATAGGGGTTTCAGGGACAGAACAGCCAATTTATTCCTAATGAAACTGTCCTTTATGCCTATAAGTGCTGGGGCATGTCCTCTTATCTTGCAGTCTCAGTGGTGGAGATTAGTGCTGTACCGGGGTAGTGGGCGGAAGGCTGGCAGGCCAAGAAGGTTCCGGATCCCTCTTGGGCTGTCTGCAGAGACCTGTTCTGTGGCGGAAAATCATGCAGGTCTGTAAAAAGATGAAAAAGTAAAAACAAACATTTGATTAACCAATTTGTATTACAGTGATGCATTAAGTATGTACATATTCATTCATATTATATCTAAGCCCTATTGCTGTATAAGAAAGTGAGAGAGACAGAGTAAGAGAAAGGCAGAGAGATTGACAAGTAGGAAGGCAATGATGGCGGCGCTCCTCACAGCCAAACTTGAGGTTGGCAGCCCGGCTGACGATGGCGCCACATCGGTTGAATGCCAGGCACTGGTAGGAGCCAGCGTCGTGGTCATGCTGCGGGCTACTGATCACCAGGTTACCAGCCACCAGTGTGTAGCGCGGGTCAGTGCCGAGCGCCACCTCAGTGCCATTCACCCGCCACCTGGAAAGTGATACGATACAGAAAACACATAGATACAGTGGGAGCTAGTTGACAGACCATGGGAGCCAGGATCACAGAGTCATGTCTTATCAGGCAGTACACACACACTTGTCCTGCCTATTCATACGCCCTGACCTGTACATGGCACCAATAAAGGACTGCAGGGCTCATAGCATGTTAACTCAATGAGGTCGTAGGTTAGCCCATAGGGAGGGTGTAGGTTAGCTAAAACAGGATGTAGGGTTAGCTGCCAGAGAGAGCCTGTACAGCTATTACATTACCTGCCATTGACAGCTATGCAGGTCTGTTACCTATATGAGTCTGCAGATATGATACCTACCTAAAAAAAGTTGGACATAAAGAGTCTTATTGACTCCTCATTGATGCAGGACTATAGCATAAAGTTTTAAGGATATCGTCTACTGTAGACAGCATGTATGTATGATGTTATGTGTCAGTCATCTGCTACTAGCAAGTTTACTGCAGGATTGCATTGTAAGAATACTGATTTTGAATACAATGCTGTAATTATGATAGATAATGAATCTAATTTGCGTAATTATTCAGCTGATTTGTGCCGTGGGTGATGAGGCAGTAGGAGTCTTACTTGTATGAGGCGGCAGGACTGGCCCTGGCCTGGCAGCTCAGGGTCACCTTCCCCTCTGTCATACCCTCGGGGTAGATCATGCCAACGGGCTGCTCCTCAAACACGGGCCCACTGTCGTGGCCTGACACACACGTTTCTCCACCTGCACGTGAGCACACACACACATACGCATGTGAACACAAATACGCACGTGCACACACATACGTACGCGCACACACACACACACACACACACACACACACACACACACACACACACACACACACACACACACACACACACACAAACAAACACTGCTTAACAGTATAATTTTCCCTTAGGATGGCACTTCTGTCAGCTTGGGAAAGGCTGATGATGCAAACTGGAGTGTATTTATCTGACCTGAATTGACTGTAGCTGGAACTAACAAAATAAAGATTCTTGAATGAGCATTTTACACATAGCAGACTCCCTGAAGAGATCGTACAAATCACAATCCACTTAGAACAGTTTGTGTTAAGTACAGAGGAAGCTTGTCGCATCCTTGGTCATTTCAGAGGAACTAAATTTGGGTCATTCCATGCTTGCCATTTTCTATAAAAGAGAGCTTAAATTACATCATCCTTTCACAGCATTTATTGTGGCGCTCCAGATGTTTTAGGAATGCGTAATGAAATGTTGTGCAAAATAATTCATAATTAAATGTGCCATGCGGAGAGCCATCACATCAGTGTCACCTCTATGTGCGCACGGACTGGGTGATGAGGTCTTAGCATAATGGAACACGGGAGTGGTGGTGGGCTCAGTGTGCTGACACCAGACCCAGACATAGTGGACCCCGGGTGGGGGTTGCCGGCTCAAAGACATGGGGTGAGGGGGGTGGGGGGCTTAATGGCACAACGCCCCGACATTTACATCAATCATTCATGAGAGCCCGCATCCCTGTGAAAGAGTCCTCTTAACCCTGCAAAATAAAATGGGTGGGGGTGGTGGTGGGACGGGGATGTGGTCTCCATCTCATCGCTTGCTGATTTAAAATAACACCATCAATAATGAATCCACCTTTTAATCCACCACCTCTCCTCTGCCACTCTCTCCGGGGGGTGGGGTGGGGGGGACGAGGACGGGGACGGGGGACAACCCCCTCCGGCTGATCCCTACACACTTTGACACGATCTTTACGCTTCGGTCTGACAGTTGAGTACTGCTGGGATACCAGCGCACAAAGACAACGACCTCCCAAAGCACTAAAGAGAGTCCATCCGCTAGATCCAAACAATTCTCCCCAACCTCTCTCTCTCTGTAATAGCCTAGAATGAGATTAAAACTGATATAGTGCGCCTTAAACAGCACCCCAAATGCTCCATTCTAAAGAAGTATGGATGAAAGTAGATTTAGAAGGAGACTGTACTGTATGTTTCTTTAGGTCACAGCACAAGAAACCAGACTCACTGTGGGCCTGTTTCCCAAGGAATGTTCTGGAGGTGGTGTGAAGTGTGGAGTCAGCCATTAAAGAAGAGGATACTCACCAATGGCGTAGGTCAGTGCGATGGAGCTGAGAGCCAGCAGGACAGACAGACACCTCATTCTGCGCTCACGGCCGAGCCTACGAGGGAGGAGATAGAAAAACAGGCTTCAGGCTGGGAACTCAAATTACTGCGCATACTGGAGCACCAAAACCGTAGGAACTACACTAGAGTTAAGTGCAGAGGGCTTACAAAGAGCCTGAGGTTGTTGCACAAGTCACCTACAGAGTTCAGTGCAAAGGGCTTACAAAGAGCCTGAGGTGGGAGAGGATGACAAACATGACTCATTTGGTGCTTGAGGTTCCAGTTAGGTGGAGACATTGTGAATGAGTGTGTGGCTTTTGTGACATTTCTTTTACGCTTTTGTGACACTGTTATTTTTTATTGTTTTACTTTTTTTTCTACAGCAGCAGTCATCAAAGTGAAACAGAAAATATGTCATTTTCCAATCACCTTTTGGACAGAAGCTCTGCCTTCAAGCTGCACAAAATTACTTCTACTAATCTTCTTCCATACAAATGCTGCTGGAAGGCCATGTAATAATCACTGAAAGGCTAAAATGACTCAATCTCTCAGTCCGGGACCAAATAATGCCCGCGCGAAAGTCTTTCAGATATCCTTCTAGGTTCAAGAGGGTTACTTTCACAGCTTCCTCAATCACTCCCCCACTCACAAATCTCTCTTACGGGAGCTCCATCCAATATTACAGCCAAGCACGCAGCTAGGACGCCGGCAAGATTTAATATCTTCCGGAGGACTTTGACATGCACGTGTCTACTCCCAGAGAGGATGTGTAGATTGGAATAAAAGAAAAAGACAATCAGTATTTGGATTAATAAGGGATTGTCTTACTTGGCAGCCAAAACGAATCTACTGAAATAAGGCCAATGTGAAGGCTATACTGGTATGTCTCTAACTACTGAGAGCGGTCTTTACTCTAATGAAGCCCTAAACAAAGCCGACCTGTCCATTTTCAAATGTAGTGTGTGAGGACGTATGTTTCTTATGTCTGTTTGTGTGTGTATAAGGGTAGAAGTAGAAATTATATCTGAAAAGAGCTTATTGTCCAGCTTAGCCCTAGTATCTGAAGGGAGGGAGAGTGAGAATACAGCTACCCATTCCCTCTCAACTCAGTTTAAGGGTATCTCTCTCTCTCTCTCTCTCTCTCTCTCTCTCTCTCTCTCTGCCTCTCTTGTCTCCCCAATTCACACTTTTCTACAAGACCTCAGCAGGGAAGTCCAGTGAGAGCACCCAGGCAGCAGCAGGAGAGAAACAGATCATTGTTAAGCCTCATGATGCACTACAGCGCACGCCAAAGATGCTCGGCACTAGAGTGGTTCACAGATGGTCTTTGATGACACTCCAGATAAGGTCTCTTTAGGACGGTGACTAACTGATACTGAGTCCTGCATCAGTGAGGCCAAGCATCAGAAGGGAAGGGGGGAAAGGGGACTCCCTCTGTCATTTCCGTCATTTCATTCTCAGTGTTCATAACCTGACTTATGGCATTAGGTGATCGAACGTCTGCAGAGCTGTTGATAAACTAAATTTGTATAATCTATTTGCTGTGGTGTGATTCAACTACAGAAATCTCAACAAGATGTATTTTACCACAACAAAATTGTGACTCCCTCCCAGGCACAGTCAGACACCAATGGTTTCCTCTACGGGTTTCATCTCCACATCAAACCGTGAAAACTAAGTAATACACTGATTCGAACACATAAGACATAACGTTAGCTGGTTAGCAAACAGAGCATCAAAAATAATTCACAAAGTGAAAGTAAATAACAAACATACAAAATACCTTGTCGGCTTTATGCTCTAAAAGGAAATCTTCTGATCTTATTTTCTACCACTTAACATTAGCCCTTTTCAACTTTTAAAGGCATTCATTTTTCTCTGGACTAACGTACTCTCAGACGTGTGTGCAACTACATCAGCTTGCTTCTCTGTGTTATGCGTAATTCTACATAGAAATAAAAATGTAACTCCATTGGAAAACCTTTACAAAATATTAAACTAATAGTGGCAACAGTTACAAAAATCGTCAGGCCAGATTAGGAGGCAACTACAGGCCTTGGGCAGTACAGCCTGAGTGTAGCACCCCCCCCCCAGCATACCCCCAACCCCAAACCTCCACACTCTTACACAGCAGGGGCTCTCCAGTCAGACCACACACGCTGCATTGATTTAAAAGATTTCTAATCGCAACAGACAACAACACAAAGACAAGATGGCACATCATCTCATCTCTTATATATCTCTGATACACACATCTCTGCAGAGCCTCTAGAGCAGGGGTGGGCAATTATTTTTCCCAGGGGGCCAAATGAGCAACTGAAAATATTTT
This sequence comes from Sprattus sprattus, assembly GCF_963457725.1. Taxonomy (NCBI): domain Eukaryota; kingdom Metazoa; phylum Chordata; class Actinopteri; order Clupeiformes; family Clupeidae; genus Sprattus; species Sprattus sprattus. Next base: position 15,128,154 of record NC_137908.1, on the reverse strand, counting down.
GGAGGGCCGGGCCAAAATGCCGAACTCAATTATGCATAATAAGAGTAAGAGTGTATGTTATTATTTGGCAATTCAAATGTGATGTTAGCTTTCAAAAATATAATTTATTCAAATTGAATTTCCACAATGATAAACAAAATGTGTAACATTTGACTCATTTTCATTCACATTAATAACAAAGGGCATTTTGAGTTTCATATACTATTGAAACAAGGATTTTCTTAGCTTTCTAAAGACATCACATCATCTTTGTAGCCAAAATAAACAAGACAACAAGTCACTGATCTGTGTAACTGTGTAAAGAAAATTGTCCCAGTTTTGTTGCCTTTTTGACTTTATATGCCTACATCAGTGGTCCCTAAACTTTTTAGGCCTAAGACCACCAACCTTTGCCTTGGTGAAGGCAAGATCTACCTATTGAGGCGTTGAGTAAAAAAGACTGTCCAGACTCCAAACTGTACTTACAGCTTATCTTTGTATTAGGCCTTGTTGTAATTGAATTAAATCAAACACTTTGGTCCAGCTTTCAAATTGGTGTGTCCAAGAACACATTTAACCAGGGGTTCTCAATTATATCAATTATCAATCCATCTCAAACTATAATTTTTCTAAATTATTTCCACAGCCCATATAGAACCACAGACAGCAATTATTTTATTAGTTTAACGCTGAAACTATGTGTCAGATTTCATCTTCATATCCAATTTGAAATCTCTGTCTGTCTGCAATACCGCTTGCGGCCACTACGCAAGTTCGGCGCTCTCAAACTTGCCATGCATACACAGTAATAGAAAGCGCACGCAGCATCTACCGTTTGGGCAAACCAACAGGTGTTTTTCGCCTGGAAGTCTCTAGATATCTGGCACCTTATTCAATTTCAAGTTCAATTTCAACACTTCAGCTGTGTTCAGAGATATTTTCTGACTATGGTATTCCGAAGTCCTTAAGAAAACAGTTTGAAAATGAAAATGATTTTTTTGTAAAAAAAAAAAATAAAAAAAAAAATTCGAATTATCATGTAATCTTTCGCGGGCCGGTCAGAATCACCCGGAGGGCCGTATTTGGCCAGCGGGCCGTACAATGCCCAGGTATGCTCTAGAGACATCTGAACAGGCCATAGCTCGTGTTTAGTATTTACCACTGGACACTTCACCTTACTATGTCTTCTTCAAAGGTCAGTAGTAAAGAGTGCTGTATGACTGCATAGTTGATATCTGTGTGTGAAAGTCAGGGCTTGGCTAGACAGTTCAATTTAATTAATTTCAAATTGTATGTACTTAAATTAGGGGGGGGGAATCAGTTCTTCAGTCATTTTTGAATATCACACAGGTTGAACAGAACAATGGGCATCACCAGCAGTGAGGTGTGGCATGGTGTGGTACCCAGATGAGAGATTAACATCACTTTCCTCCTTCGCAACATGAGACCACTCATCCTAGCAACACGACACCGCCCTCAGACCAAGTGGCACAGCCATAGACATGACTCATATACTGGACAGTGCAAGTGACTGGCTCCCATCCTAATCTCTTTCTCTCTATCTCTCTCTCTCTCTCTCACACACACACGCACACTTTTCCTCTCAGTCCATCTATCTGTTTCTTTGTTTGCCTTAGGGTTGGAGCTCTGGGCACCCACCACAGATACTGCCATGATGCTCTCAGGACAAAGAGAGATGGAGCATTAAATGGGGACTCCTGGCTACAGCCCAGACATGGGTGAGGGTCCTGTAATTGCACATTAGCTGCATTTGAACCCAGAAAAGTCCCCACCACCGGCACAGCACCACAATGCATAATTTGAGGGGAACCCAGAGTTAGCTCCCTGTTAAGTCAGGGAAACGCAAAACCATCTCTGTGTCTGAAACAGGCATAGAAACAATAGTTTTCATTCTAGTGCCTTCAATAATAAAATTATTTGTATTGTTCAACATGCGAGGGAACAGTTTTGTAGTCCCCTATCGAGAGCACAGGGCAAGATTGTGTGGGGTCATGTGTTGTGGGAGCACAAACACTCTAACACAGCCTTGAGAAGCCCTCTACAGTCTGGGCTCTGTTCTCTCAGTTGCCTCACACACCTGGAGAGACTAGAGACTGGTGGTATCCGATTGTCTGAAGTCAGATTAGGGGATTCATTTCTGATTGATCTGAGTGGGGGGTGGGGGTGGGGGGTAGTAGTGTTCTGTGGTTTGGCCCTGTTAGCGCGCCTTGAAAGCAAACCAGGGATATTGCGCACCACCTGTTCCAACAGGGAGATAATTCCCTGAGACAACTGTGCACCGAGGAAACCTGGAGAGTGTTCATCTGTGTGTGCGTGTGTGTGTGTCTACCTCACTATTTATCTGGCATACACACATTTAAACACACATGAGGGAGAGAGACAGAGAGATAGAGAGAAAGAGAGAGAGACAGACAGAGAGAGAGAGAGAGCTCTTACCTATTGTTGATCTATTGTTGCAGCAAATGTATGCTTGCCTACATTAATGAGATATTCATGCATATGATTTTATGCCTGACCTACCTTCCAGGTAATTAAACTTCCTATTACTATTCTTTTGGGGATTACCTTATTAAACTCATCATTGGGATTAATTGAGCAATGTATTCTGGTTGAATAATCAATCACTCTACCAAATCTTAAAATTGGTGGTTGACTGCTGAAAACCATTAGTCAGCCTCTATTTTACTGTGGAAATGGCGTTGTGTAAATGCAGGTTCTCCTCTTCCTTTTTGTCCTTTGTAGTCAGCACACAGGACGTGTAATATAATCATCCTCCTGCACGTGTCATCAGAGAAGGTGGATACTGAGAGATGGTTGCTATCCATCTAATAGATATATGAGGCAACACAGGGAGGGAAAACTGATCAAATACCCATGTACCGTAAGTGTGTATGCATGGAAATGTTTGAATTCTTTGTTTTTTACAGGGAAGATTTGGACTAAAATTGTCGCTTTGACTGTTGAGTTATATTCTGACAGGCAGGCAGGGAACAGCTGTGGCTCCAATCAATATGAGCCTGTGCTGAAATGAGGATGTCACTGTCCATGTGCCGTCACACTCCAGTGAGCAAGAGAAAGACACTAACAACCTGTGCCCTCCTTGACACCAGCCCAGAGCTGTCGGAGGCTGAGTCGCCGTGACACATCTGTGAACAGATGGCAGCATCTCATGTGCGGTAACACCTCAGAATGAAAACCTTCACCTGTCCCCTCCACAATGTACACACACCCACCTTCTCTCTGTCACAAACACACATGACACATAACATGTGACATATGCACACACATCCACAGAGATACATCCCCCCACACTCATACAGATATGCACACACACACACACACAGACACAGACACACACATAAACAAAGAGACACAAACAGAAACACAACCCCCTCTGTGGTGCTTGTAATTGGGTAATTGTGGATGTCACTCATTTCTGTGTGTCTGTGCTTCTGTGACAATCTATATAATGTAGTGTGCATGTATCTGTATATGTGTTGTCTTTCTGTGTATATATTTGTGTATATGCGCGCGTGTGTCTGTTTGCATGTGCATGTGTCTATGCATATGGCATGCAGGGGGGCTCCGAGGATGGCCGTACCCTCCTGAGCAAGCTTGGCAGGGATAACAGTGGCATGCCAGGGTGACTTCATTTGGTGGGCGAGAGAGCAACATCTGTATCAGGAAGCACAGAACAAAAGGGGTGTCTATCCCCCCCCCCCCCCCCCCCCCCCTCCCCATTCCACTCCTCTCTCCCCCCCCGTCACACACAGCTGCCTTTATGCACATACACACTCTTCACATTAACGCCGGACAGACCCTCTGCGGCACACACTCTCCTTTCACGACGCCTTCATGGCCCACTTCATCACACACAAGCCGCCCATTCTTGCCCGCGCTTTCAATCTCAGAAGGGGTGAATGTCTTATGAAGCTGCTCCTTGACCTTTGAACCTCTGACCTCCAAGCCCTCCGTGCTCTGTGTCTGACCCGTCTCACTGGATGTCACACGGCCCATGCTTGGCAAAGACAGCCGAGAGTCAGTAGATCATGTGCTGAGAGGGTTAGCATCACCAGACCTAACAGGATCTGATGAATGATTATGTACCCTCAGCGTATGGCTTCTGTACTCACTAACAGACATACATACATAAGAGCAACATATGATTGAGTGGAAATATTAGACTTTGATAACTGCTAACTTTACTGCACTGTACAGTGATGCTCCTTGTCTATATGTAGCGATTATTCATCCAAGACAAACATCCACACACACCCAAACACACTCCCACTGGCCTTTCCCCTCACTCTGACCTGTCCTACTGGCTTGTCCTCCATGAGGGAGAGAGATGACTAAGCTAAAGAGACTAATGGAGATGTGGAAGTAAGAGCTTTTCATGCTAGCATTACAGAGGCATGGAGCAGATGAGAGATCTTAGGCACGGAACAGCAACAGAACAGAAGGAGTCCATGTATATGTTTATGGCATTCTGTGCATGTGTGTGTGTGTGTGTGTGTGTGTGTGTGTGTGTGTGTGTGTGTGTGTGTCTGTGTGTGTGTGTGTGTGTGTGTGTGTGTGTCTGTGTGTGTGTGTTTATGTGTATGAACTTTTGTGTAGATGCCGGCTAAGATTGCTGACAGTCACCATGATGTATCACTGGCGATGGCAAGAAAAAGAAGAAATTCCTACCAAGCGCCAGAGGGGGATATACAATCCAATGAGTCACTGAGTTAGAAAAAATATACATCAAAAAACAAGAATCGAAAGAAAAAAAAACTTTCTAAACCAAATACAGTGGGAGACAAAGCCAAAACATTCCAAAGCAAACGGAAAGAAATATTCCACAGAGAGACACTCTTCATGTTCCTCCCTCTTCACCCGCTTCTCTTCTGGGGATTTACAGCCCGCAAACAAACCATATTAGAGTCAGCCTTGCTAAAGAACTCAAATCTCCTGAATCTTTTATGAGAATAAACCAGCCAGCCTGATTTAGATGGAGTCTCCGGCTATATTTACCATTGATTAGTCCATAAATAATTGGGTTCTAAGCTGGCCAAGTTCCACCCAGAGAGAAGCTGGTGAATGAAACGATGTGTAATTGGCCACATTTGTTTTTTTAACGGCTGATGGCTAAATTAAGTGTTGAGATCAAGAAGCAGGTCGTTGGGTTTTGTGGTCAAACGGAACCTGTATCTTCCCATCCAGCCCACCATATTTGCCTCTTACTAACTGTGGGATCTAGATGCCTGTGTTTACCACACCTACTGGGGGTAAGGACACACCGTTGCTCCTTCTGACAGCCAGATAATATCAATTGACAAGAGAGGGAGACCGCAGAAATGCCAACAGAATGTCTGTGGACTATCAGCAACTCATAATTGGATATGCCTCTCTAAGTAGGTGTCACACACCTACTTTTCACCCTAATCTTACATTTAGCTGAACTATAATCAGCCCTTGACGGCTACCAAGGCTTATCCATTCCCCCTCTATCTAAACTCCTCCCTAAATTTCTAATACCCTCCCTTCCACTCTAAACCACTCCTTTTCTCTTTAAACCCCGTCTCACCCCCAAGTCCTGCGTCCTCTCCCAGACTCCATCCAGCACATGTTTATGTGTCAGTTCTGTTTAGTGTCAGCTACTAAGTTTCCTTACCTAATCTGTTTTGTTTCCATACATATGGCCATTTGCATTGCCAACAAATGACTTAGCCAGGTGTTAAGAAGGATTTTCTGGTTTATCTCTGGTGATTAATCCTGGTTTACACAGTGACCAGGGAGTTTTGTCTCCCAGCTGTGGTTGGCACATAAAGTTATACATCAGGTGAAGCAAAAGGCACCCCCATCTGGTAGTGGAGACCTCAACCCACAGCCTCACTTCACAGAGTGACCCCAGTCGAGTGGGAAGCTCGGTGAGAGGGGGTGGAGAAACCGCAGACAAAAGTGTCTATCAAAGAGAGACTTTGTTCAGGGAACCAGTTGCAAGGCAGTTGCATTCTTGTCACACAACACATGCCTAGAAATTCTTGACTTTGTTGTAAAAAAGCGGTATTTTTCCCCCAAAGTGTATCTGTAATCTGAAATGCACAAAGGGAAGACGGAGACAGCTCATTCCGCTGGGGTGACTCACAGAATTCTTGTCTGAGATGCTAGATACATCGACTTCTTATGATGCTGTCAGACACGGCATATTTGAGTTCTCACAAGAAACAACTTTCAGCAAGGTCGGCTGGTAACGCCGGCTCCTTGACTTACTTAACAACTCAGAGGCATGAAATGCAAATTCAACCTCACACATATGTGTACACTGTGTGCAACTGTTTACGGGTTGCAGAGCTGGCTCGTTTAGGCTATGCCCACCTGGGCTAGTCGCTCAAGAGAAGCCGTGGGTTTCCCGTCACGCACGAACAGATTAGTAGATCACACTCAGCCCGCTGCATTAGGACATGCCCATCATACGCAATGTGGCCTGTTCGGTGCTGTCCACATCCTGATCGCGTTGAACGAGGCCCGCTACTGATACGTAACCAAATGTGTCCCTTGCTGCTCCAGTGCGGGTCCGTGTCGTACATTCATTCAAACCCATCACCCCAATTATAGATCGACATGCATGTTTTTTTTCTCCCCTGCTGTTCTAAATTAGGCGAAATCAACTCAGGGAAACCCCTTTTCGCGCACTGAAGTAAGCACACATGAAATTGTCTTACCGTAATTTGACGACAACGATAATAACAGGAAAGAGCTAGATGCAGAATGTTGCCTCAGTGGCTGGTCTGACTCCCAGCAGATGAGGTGCGTACACTACCGATCATGCGCAAGGCGGAGAGTGATGCAGCGCGCATCTGATGCTCCGCGGAGGAGAGGAGAGGAGCCGACAGGATTGTCAGATAACAGGCGCGCCTCTATCCCGATGTGGGCTATTCGTCAACAGAACCGTGACCGTCCGGCGTTTTCTCCCCTGGCGTCAGGACGTGGTCAACACAATTGTGCTTGTTAACTTGCCCCCTCTCTCGCTATCTTTTCATTTTGAGGAACACCCCGTCTCTCTCTCTCTCTCTCTCTCTCTTTCTCTCTCTCTCCACCACTCACTCATCCAACATGCTCCAATCCACTGCTTTCATTCATTGGCGGACATGGCAGCACCAGCCCCTCCCTGACTCACCTTCGCTGCTTTTCTCCGATTGAAATGAAAACAAAAAGAATAACGATGTCGGTCGCCCCTTTGTTGCCGGTCCTAGTCTACCCTGCATTTTGAAGGGGGGTGCGCCCTTCCCCCCTTGCACCTCTCCAATGAATAATTTCTGCAACAATATGCTCCCAGCACACGCGATTGGGAATCCCCCCCACTACACGCACACACACACACACGCACGCACGCAAACACACACGCGCACCTACAAACACACACACACACACACACACACACACACACACACACACACACACACACACACACACACACACACACACACACACACACACACACACACACACTGACACACACACACACACACACACACACACACACACAACCAGACACGCACACACACACACACACACACACGCACCTACACACACACACACACACACACACACTGCGTGATTTTCATGTCTCACACAATTTTAAGGGCCACACCTGGTGCCTGAGAAACGATTGCACACACGTTTTCTCGATGTGACTTATTAGCACCCCCAGCGCCCACATGGTCATCATGTAACACCTGCTGGTCCTGTGTTATTGTTCTAAAAGAGAAACCACAACATCTTATCAACCAGAATGATTGCAAGCAGAACACTGTCTCTTTACAAGAAAGACAAAAACACATAAACAAAAACATATTCAATCCATTGTTGTTCTTGATGGCATGTCTAAGTTGACTGGACAATATAATTTGTTTTAGGGAGACCAATAAACCTATGAGTAAAATGTTATTATATCCAGTTTATACAAAACTATTTCATGATATACAAGACTATTTAATCCATGTTTATGCAGAATCGTTATGTTGACATTATGAATCTCAAACTCAAATCCAAATCTTTGCATAACCAGGTTAGATTGTAAGAGTAAATCTAAGTGTTAGACCATGTAACAAATGCAATGGATAGTCAGCCACATGCAGATGGGCTGCAAACACTGCATCCTGCTTCAAATAATGAAATTAGCGTTCTGGTCACCCCCAAGTGAGAGAACCAACTAATTCAAAGCTGGTTGGCTTGTAGTGGTGCCACAGGACAGATGTTCAGATCAGATCTGAGTGACCTTTCTGACCCTCCATTTGGACAACTGGTCTGAGATCAGCACCAAATGGCAGAAAGCCAGGGTGAGATAATGGATGTTATCAGAGGAAATCGCCAAGGAAATGAATTCAATAAAGCGATACAGCCAGACAGGCTGTCCTTCTGCAGGAGTGCGCATGGAGCCTAAAGAAAAGCTCAAATTACAGAAATGGAATCACAAATTGTAATGTGTCTCATAGCTTTACCGTACAGACGACTGGATTGATGTGGCTGTCTTTCACAAAATAAGATCATATCATGTATAACATAATTTATCAAAATAAGATCAGAGCATAATGATCATATAATGTATAGCATAATAAATCCTTAAATGAAATTTCTGTCATTTGTAAGCCCTCACATTTGCATCAGCCGTGTATTTGCATTCTGCAGAGGTTAGTGTTAATTAACTTCTTTCATGGAGTCAATTTCCTTGCTGCTGCTCCTCAAAATCCCACTTATCTTAATGACTGGATCCCATCCACTAGTAGTCTCCTATTCTCTCTTTTACTGCTGCGGCTGTTTCTGCAGCATATTTTACATGGCAAGTTAAGAGCTTCATGAGCATTCAGCTCAGCTTAGTAATTGCTCTACAAGGACATTTTCCCTCATATTTACACAGAGTCTGTCTTTGGGAGCTGGTGATATTTAAAACATGGGCCTCATACTGTATACGTAAAATGTATAACTGAATCTCACCCTGAATTGAAATGAACCCACAGTAGTATATTAAGTTGTAGGAAATAAAGAGATTGATTATTCCAATCCACCTTGCTAATTAATCCTGGTCAGATTCCAGGACTTTGGCACGTACTAGCTAATGTTGTTTTTTAAACCACACCCACAAAACAAATGCTGCACATCTAGACAGACTGAGTCACACAGTGACAGTCAGACTCGCTTATTCCAGACAACCCAGTCTAATGACACATGGAGTGTCCAGAGTGTTTCGACCCATTCCGGGAATGTACCCCAAGCCTTTTCTTCCCTTCTGCATGCTCATGCGATACAGCCGGGTGGATGCTGCCGCCTCAGCTCTGACTCTCCCCTGGGATCCCCCCCCCACCCCCCCCCACCCCCGGCTCCAGACTTCTCTCACAGGTCGTATTCATTTTCATATTAGTGGCCCACACCACGCAACACAAAACATGTCTCACCCAGGAACATCAGGGACCGTTGTTACACGTCTGGGGGTTGTTTGTGTCTTGTTTAGCCAGATTTTGGTATCTCTCACCATGAACCACAGTGGTTTATCAACCAGTCTTCTTTGTTTTGGTGCTATTTTGTTCTTGTTCTATATTGTGAAGGAAAACTATGCTGATGACCACAAAAATCTTATTCCATTTTTTTGTTTTGTTTAATAAATATTAAAGCCTTTCATCATAATTGTCACACAGATCTTATGGATACATTATTATTACAGTAGTGTAATACACAAACACACTCATTTAGGAACCTTCAAGGACAAATATGATGGTTCAGGAACCCTTTTAATTTTACACTAATTTTGCACCACGTTAATGTCTTTAGAAGCAATGGGTACACACATGGTAACATTATCCTCCTCAATACATACTCATGATGTAATCCTCTGCTCTGGGCTATTAATGACAGGCTGATGATTGAGCCTTGGGCTGGGTTTCCCTAAAACTCCCAGTGGGGGGAAAAACCTTCTGTTGCCGTAGAGGATCAATAGCTGTGATTTCTGAGTGATGCCTAAAAGCCCCCCGAAACCCAAGTGCTTTGCCCCACCACCGCTGCCATACACTGCCATCCATCTAGACGGATAAGAGACAGGATGATATCCCACCACCACCAATCCCCTGGAAGTCTGTCTCTTAGTAATAGTGATGGAGAGCAATCATTCTGGGTTGAAATGAAAGGCTTTCATGCGATTGCCTTATCTCTTCCTCTCCCTCTCGTTATGCACACATGCATGTACACACACACACAGACACAGACACAAGTGCGCCTCCCATCTCCCACTTTTTAGCCAAATGGTTGACATTTAAGGAAACATTACAGCTCCCTGAAAGTGCAGCTAGTGCCAATCATTCTTTCTTCCACGAAAACCTGTCACGAATGTTCAGTTGAGAGACTCTTCTACTGGTTCTGATTGCTTTTCTTTCACTTTCTTCCCTCTTCTCTCCTTCAAGCTCAACTCGGAGACCATTAACATTTAGATGGGAGGCCGTCTTCTGTCCCCGGAGAGGCATCGCCCCGGGGTAGACAGTCTGCTGGAGAGATGCTCCGGGGCCTGGGCACCGACCTCCAGGGGCTACCAGCGACTGCTGCCCGGGATGGGCATGACTGCGCTTTAAGAGCTGGGGCTTAGCAACACTAAACCCCCATGCTTTAGCCCGACATCAAAACACAGTGGATAACAAGGGCACAGTTCAATGCAATGCAGTGCAACACACGGTGCGATTGTTTTAAAGTCTGTGCAAGGTTTCAGGGATGAACTGAATATATTTACCGTGACAGTCGTTTTGTTGATCAAAGTAGAGTCAGGATGTGGTGTGCTGGGGCGTTTAAAGTCAGAGAGGAATTAATACTGTAACATTGCCTTAAGGTTCAAACACAAACCACATACGCTGTGGTCATTATCAAAGGACAGGTGGCCACTTTAATTCTCATTCATTAAAAACGCTAAACAGACTCAGCAGACATCCCTGCATAGTGAGTGTATATGTTGTGGCTTTGACATGGATCTGGCCACCTGCCACATGAATCTGGAGAAATCCTTAAAAAACAGCATTTCAAAACCATGATCAAATGTTTACAACATTGTTTACAACAGTTACATTGCAACAACCATTAATGAAGCATAAGCAGTTGGCATTAACATATTAAAGGAAATCAAATGAACATAACTTTATCAACGTTTAAAATTAGGCACGGCAAAAACATAAATTATACAAGATAACTTTGATAAGAGTTTGAGTAGAAGGAACATTTATGCTGGATAGTTTATAAAAGTTTGAAAGAAACCTTTAGAGTCAGCTGTTTCTAAGCCCTGAGGGAAGCTCTACGTAATCCCACAAGGAGCACTTGCTGAAAACATTTTTCTTAGATGCAGGAGGACTTCAGAAGGGGCTCCTGATGCTCATGGTTGGTACATCAATAATTAGCCTATGGCTAGTCATAAGAAAACCTTAAAAAAAAGTCAAAGCCAGTAGAAGCCAGAAAGAGGGAAATTAAATTAGCTTAAGCATGGCTAACTGGGATCAGTGTCTAAAGCGCCTGTATGTGTTACTTGGATACTCAAAGTAGTTGGTTTTCATGATAGCTATCAGGAAGATAGAGAAAATATGTTTCATGGAGCTGGGTATCTGAAATGTCATCACAATCCAGGTTTATGAGCCGATTAGGAAAATGGAGATTAATGCCTTCCTTTTTTTCCCCAATGTGATGAGGTTTGGTTGATCACCGATTATGGCCAAATTAGCTAAAGGTTAAAAATAAAGGGCATAGACGTTGCTTACACCACTCATGATGTCTAATGCCACCTACAGCTCAGACTAAGGCAACACCAACTACTGAATATCTGAGAGAGCTCAGCCATTTACCTCCTCCTCCAACTCTGTCTCTGCAAAATGGTGTCTAGCCTTCCAGTTGGCAGTGATTTTCGAAGTCTAAAAATGTGTTTGACAAACAGCCAGGCAGTCTGGGACTTCTAATATCTCCAGGTCTACAGATCAGACGAAGCCAACTGTATCATCACTGTGCCATCCTGGCATGACACCAGTATAGACTAAGCTGGGGCATAGCAAGGAGGGGGAACCCTGGACAATTCTAGGGGGTCCAGCAGCAAACACTGACCATGGAACTGTATAGAGTATCTATGTATCAGAGCTTCAGACAAAGCCTTAAACTGTGTAGAGTTTCTATGTATCAGAGATTCAGACGAAGCTGATCATGTTCAGTGGGCTTAAAATGTCCAGGTGCGGTTCTGAGTAGAAGACCACCTGATTCTGGAGGAAAAGATCATAATTTATCGGGGTGCCTGAATGTTCAGCTTCATGACTTGATTGGTCATTTCCTCAGTTCGGCAGCATGACTGGTAGGGGTTTGAAATGGCCTTGTTAAAGATGTCCTGGTGACTCATAATATATTCTCACTGAAAAATGCCTCGAGCAGATGCACAGTCTTATCGCTTAACTCTTTCGATCGAGTAACTTCTCTTTTTCAAAGCTTTTTTTTTCTGCAGCTTTGGTATTTCTGTGTGTGAAGATGCTCGGTTGGTTCCTGGGTGCTACAGAATGGTTTGAATAAACATTAATCTTCATTAAAGATATGCAATGCAACAATTATACAGTATATGCTACGCAGGCCCAACATATGTTTACAGTGACTTCTGATGGGTACAGTGATGTACAGATGGTTGCTTTTTTACATTGTGAGACCAATTAATAGGAAAATCTGCAGCCTGCCAATCAGGTTGGCGATGAATGACAGGAAAAAGAAGAGAGCGGAGAAACAGACGTCAGGCAGATGATGTGTGCCCCCCCACCCACTCCCACTCACTTACTTTCATTCCCCCCAACACACAACCCGTCTTATCTCAGTGGATGACTCCCATGGGAGTGGACCCATTAAAGACCATTACCCGACAGAGGGAACAGGAGAGGACAGAACCATCGATCCAGCAGGCGGGTGGGCCGCTTCATCTCTCATCTGTTGGCCCTTCCTCAGGAGGACTGACATTTCCAATCAGCCCTCCGAAGTTTGGAAGTGACATTGACTCGTGTCGTGAGACAAAGGCGGACTTTGTGCGTCCATCTGGTAACAAGGTTTGTGCCAAAACCTCATTGCCTGCAACCCTGACTGGCACTCTCCCAATCACCCCCCCCCCCAACACACACACACACACACACACACACACACACACACACACACACACACACACACTAACACACACACACACACACTAACACACAATCTCTCTCTCTCCACCATCACCCCCCACTCTTCTTTTTCAAATAAAATCAAGCTCTTGCCTCTGACAAAACCAATGACGAACAAAATAAATAACTGAAGGAATAGTTAAGTGAATTAATTTCATAAAGCACTTCCTCTCAGGAGCAGCAGCATGCTGTGTGCTCCTGGGATGAAAGCAATGTGCCGACACTGCACATTAATCCACCCTCCTTCTACTCAAAAAAAAAAGAAGCCGTGGGCTCAAAGGTGCTCTGCAGAGTTAAAAAAGAGACCCATCTCCGAGGTAATTATTATGCCTCACAAAACTATAAGACTCCGCTCCAAAGACAGAGGGTGCCGTCTCTTGGTTCTGCTTTAAACACCCAAGAGACAGACTAATGCAGATATAAGGTAAAGTTAGCTGTCTGTGGGTTTTTTGGAGGAGGAGAATCAGTGAGTGTGCAACACTGCTCTCACACAGATTTCACAGCTGGAAGGCAAACATATTGGTCCATTTATTTTTGGGAAAGGACTGAGCATTGCTCGCCCAGGGAAAGTGGTTTATGGATGACTCACAGCAAGTGTGTAAATCAATCACAAGACCGAAGTACCAGGTCTCACCATTAATTTACATGCTTTTAGGTTTAGAATGACGTCTTTTACTTAGCAGGAATGAAAGGCTTCTACTTGCCAGGAAGCAACAGACGGCTAGAGAAAAAAAACAAAAAAAACAATGAGGGCATAATGTTTGAAAGTCATACGAACATGGGGAGACTGAATCAAACAACATACCCTCACATGCCACCATAATAATACATTTAGGTAAAAACTGGAAAATTGAAGTATTTCCCAATATCTGTGTATGTTCAATGCATCTTGATTCACTTAAAAAAAAAAAATTATAATGGATTTATTCACATTTGCCATACACAAATAAATACAATGAAAGACCTGAAACACAGAGATTTGTTTTAATCATGCCTTAAGAATAATGTAATCAATCACCCCATATTGCCAACTAAGTCAAATGTGAAATGGTAATGCCAATACATTATATCTGAGCAAACTATATTTGAGAAACTATCATCCATACAAAGATGTTACAGTCTTATAACATTGACTTTTTCTAACATACTAAATAGAGACATAAGAACAGAATCATCATTAACAATCATCATTAACAATGTCTGTTGAATAGGTTGCAATAATAGGTTGAAAATTCTAATAAAAAGAGAGGACAGATCCTAACTCAGCGTAACTCAGCAGCTTAACATGAAGAGATTCACCTCACTCAGGGGTTCACGCAGCAGCAGGCAATGGGCGAGTTAATGAAATGTAAATCTGGGGAGAGTGCGGATCGTTTTAAGAGGTGTGCTTAATTAATAAAAGATGGGCTTGTTTTAGGCCACCCTCCTCTATTTCCCCCTCTCCCCCCTGAGTGCACCCATCCGAAGAGGGAAAGGATGGTGGGAGAGAACAAGGGGAAAGGAGGAGCTCTCCCCCTCTTTTGACAAGGGATCTAATTGCCATACAGTGGCTTCAGCATGGGACAGCTGGGCTGGGCAGTTCATTAGGGGGCTTTCTGAGGTGGATGTAGAGACAGGGTCCAAAGGGACAGAGGGGGAGAGATACAAAGGGAGGAGGGATGGAGGAACCGGGGGGGGGGGGGGGGGGGGGGGGGGCGGTGGTGGACTTTCCTCCTCCCCCCCCCTCCTGGTGTTACAGAGGGGGGTCAGAGGCTGCCCTGTTCCCCTGGTCTGATGCCTTAAGTAACATGAATAATTGAAGGCACACAGTGAGCGATGGACGCTGTGGCTTTTAAGTGCCAAGTGAAGCTCAGCTCTGCCCTCTATGACAAATGAACAGTAATGTGATTACACAAAAGGCGCTTCCCTCAACGCTCGCTAAAAGTCTCCCCCTTACAAATGATTGACTTAAGACTGACTTAAGATTGTGTCTGGAAGATGGATTGGCACAAGTTGCATCAGTGTCATACGACCAAGTCCAACCTAACTTACACATTATATCCAGGCATCACATGGATTGTTAGCTCACCATATTTCTTTAGTGTACTCTCATACTGCAGTGCAAAAACTTTGCCAACTTTAAGGTAGACTTTGATGTTGTTGCAGACTTTGATATTGTTGCCAATGCGTGGTGCCTGCAACACCTACTCTCTGTGATGTCTATTGCCAAATGAGGTGTGGCAGTAAGAATACTTTAGCAAATGATGAATTATGTCATTAAGCTGTTTTATCACACGCAATGCGTGGACTGATGGCAGTTTTTACTTATGTTATCTATCTACATGTCAGTGTGTGTGTGTGGTGAGCAAGGGATGGAAGTGTGTGTGTGTGTCTGTGTGTGTGTGTTGGGGGGAATTAACAAAAAGGCACTCTGAAAGATTGGAAAGTGTCCGAGAGGGTCCTGGAACTGGACCATTGTGCTGCCATGCTGACAGTGATTGACCTTGTCACAGCCAAGATTGATGGTTTGGGCTTTACGGAGAAGAGAGTGGTGTGAGTATATGTGTCTATCTCTATGTGTTTATATCTCTTTTTCCACCCCCTAAAATGTCAGTCAAGTCAACTTTTGTTTTAGTTTTTTATTGCAAAAAAGTATGCTAATAATACACAAACAGATAGAGTTAATGTTCATCAGGGTTACTGGAATGTTATGTTCAAAATGTGTACACTTTACATTCTTCTGAGACATAGGAAAATGTCTTCTTAAATATACATAATTAACATAAAGAAATATATAATTGCTTAATTATTTTATGTTTGGCATGATCGCTTGCTCAACTAATCAGTCCCCTGGTAGCTCTTCTATTTGTGGCTTTATCTCCTGTATGAAAGCAGGAAGCAGAGGAAAATTAATTAGTTTAAATACTATTTTAGGTTTGCTGCATTAAGAAACTATTTTAATAGCATTCATCATCATGAAACTGCATTGGCTAATTTCAATGCAACTCAATTATCAAATAGAACCATTGAAGTCAACATTATAATGTTAATATATTTATGTGTATTATCTACACAGTTTGATTGAAAAATAAAATATATTTTCTATGTAACAGTTATCTGAAGGGTGGATTCAAATATACTTTAAGTTGAACATTTACATTCACAAGTAACATTTTTTTAAAGTACAGAATTAGTAAAAAGAAGAACTTTTATTTAAGTACATCTTAAAGGTGTCTTGTGGGAACCAATGTCTGTTAGATGTGAGATATGGTAACTATGTGTTTGTATACTTACATATTCCTATACCTGAGCCCAGACAGAGCGTAGGAGGGAGGGGGAATTTTGGATGAACTATCTGGGTGATGATGCCAGGGGAATGTGGTGGGAAAGACAGATGTTGTCTGTGTATGCCCTGATGAGAAGGCAAACTACTAACTAACATGTTCAATAATTTAGAACATCAGTATGCGCTTCCTTAGAGTAAGACTTACTTTGTTCACGTAAACTGCTAAAAGATTTGCTGTGTTGCCTTTTGTTCAAGAAATGTCTACAGTCTCAAAATAGTAAAGTCAAGTTTACTTGTAGTTGTATTTAAGTATATCTATAATTAATACAGCGAAAATGTATAGTATACTTCAGTGTACTTTTTTAACCTGTATACAGAACATCTTTGACCCAACACACAAAAAAGTATGCACCGTGTGTGTGTGTAAGTGGTATATTTTCCGGTGGCTGGACATATAACATTACATTTCAGTGGACATTATGTCTCACATGACCACAACATAAACTTAAAATGGCACTGATATTAAGATGAGCCACCTATACTCTCATGGTAGAAAAACACTGCATTTGGGATTGTGGCTTTTACCATTTCTGTAAAAGACCCACTGAGCAATAAAATGGCCATCACTGCGACCTAAATATGCAATGACATTTGTCCGCATTAAGGCTTTCATAAAATAAAATCCAGTAAAAATTCTGTCCTTGACGTCTCCAGTGACTAATGCATTCTAGTGCTGGCCAAGAGCACTCTGTAAATTGGGAGGGTAAAATATCCACATTAAATAAGGTTTTGTGTTTTTGGTGGTGAACTGAATCATCTATAAATCATGGCGTGAGGTCTTGGAGGGTGCCAGGTCCGGTCTGCGGCACTCTGGGAGATTAAATCTGAAAGGCCACAGGTCCCACGGCCAAGCTTGAACACTGGATGTGGCTGGACTTTGAGTATGAAACACCTGCATCTCCTAGACTCCAGACGATCATAAAAGGGTGTGCCGGAAGGAGATTACAAGCCCTTCATGTCTCTGGTCCTCTGAGGCTTAGTTAGTCTCCCTACATATCCATAAATTACATGCATTCATGGTCAGTGGACATATTGAAAGTATTAGGGGGTAAAGTAAGGTTGTACTTCTAATAAATAGAGTGCAAAGACCAATATGAAAACCAAATATATCACTTTAATTTAGACATAATAAAAACACAGACAGATTTTTAACCATACGTCAATACAGCAATTGTTTGTCTTATATTTGCTGTATGTCTTCCTTGTGTCAAGAAACTCTGAATAATTCATAATGCATAATTTATGGTTATATTGTTCTTTCTTTCTTTGTTTTAAGTTGGATTCAAATATAGCCATATTAAGCCATGTTTTGTTGCCATGGTTTAACTAGCTATAATTGAATTAGATGTGATTTATCAGCTATAAATGTATCATTAGTTTTAATTCAGAGGCATTCAGCATTCCAGCGAAAATGTATTTAAGTATCAGAATAATTGTACATTCAGGTATGTTGTATGATGGAACTTGATTAAGCTGACTTTTGAAAAGCTCTGACATTTTAGAGTAAATAGAAAGTCATAAATATCTCTAGATACTGTATTGTGTATTGTTTTAGAGCATTACAGGACAGATTTGTCTCTGGTCTCTTAACACCATCATTTAATTATAGTATTATTTTATTTACACTTTACAGAGGTGCTACATTGTCTGTATCAATTCAGTTGGTCTAAGAATGTTTAAATTCTGAGGTAAAATTGTGGGTCAAATAAAAACACGAGAGCAATTCATAGCAAATAGGTCACTCACTGTCCTTGTTAAACACATTAAACATATATATATATTTATTTTAATTTGAGCAGTATGTATTAAATAACTGTATAGGATAAAGGCTTTGGGATCAACAGAGACAATTAAAAACAGGATACTTGGTTTAGAGAAAATGACATAGCTTTACTATAAAGAAAGGCGTTTCTAGCAAGTTGCAGCATCTCATCATACACGCATACATGGTGAATATGGTAATATGCAATTTACTTAGCTTTCACATAACATACAAACACTGGTTGCCCAAGAAGCAGTACTTCAAAAAGCTGCTCCCACACACTTGACAGTAAAATGTGAAACAGAAATCCTTAGAAATTAAGTCAAAAAGAGCCCAACGTCAGTGTTAATGATAATAAAAAAACGTATTGAGATATTGTGATTGAGTATGTGCCTTATTTGTTTACATCCTAGTTTTGCAAAAATAACTGAGCGTGATCATAAGAAAAACTTAGTAGACATTTACAATGATGTCATGACTGCATGTTTGAAAGAATACGCCAGTGAAGAACACAGCAAAAGACACAGCTCCTGCTAGAGACATCGAGGTTATCCACATTTTGAATCATGTTGAACGGAGAACAAGTGAGGAACATGGAGATGATCAAACCTGAACACGTCACAGAAAGAGGCCAAAGCTTGGATGCATTTCTGACAGAATTCCATTGTGAATTCCGCCAACCTTGGATGCATAAGGACATTAGGAAGGTTACGTGAAGATGACAGAATTTCATTTGCTATTATTAGTGATGCCGCTCTGTGTACCACGGATTATAACCACTGTCTGATGTGACACCATGCCTTGGTGCCTGTATGCCCCCTTCAGGACATAACAGGAGGGACAACATTCACAGACTCACCAGAGAAGGAAAAAAACAAGGTACATGGTTGAGAGAGTGTCAAGAGTTGAAAGTATTGGATATGACTGAGGTTTGAGGGATTTTGTAACACAGTCTGTTGCTGCAGGTGTGACAGTATCACGTGAGACATCCGATAAGCTGAACAGCTGGAGGTACACGTGGAACTCATCTGAGGGTGGTGTCGAGCTGGCAGGTGGAAGGCAGAGGCCCTCACATTGGACGGAGGGTCTCAGAAAGACACGGTCGAGGAAAGAAAAAGCACAATCCAAGTGGGCACTTCCGTCCTCTTTAGTGGGTGTGGCTAGAATGCTACGTTACAGTTCCTAGAATATTTGCTATTTACATTGCCAGCAAACATCCCTCACAGGCTCTCATTTTAAGAGAGCTGGAAAGAGCTCGGACATGAGAACAATGAGAAAAATCTGTGTAAGGACTGGACGGTATAAACAAAGCCAAGGGCTGTTCCCGGGTGTCGCTGTCTGAGGTCCACCATTCTGGAACTCACTAGTGTCAGGAGCTTCCATCTGCTTATGCACCTAGCCTACAACAGCCTACATAAATATTTACATAGAATTAAACAGGACATATTTTGGGTCTTAATTTATGTTAAATAAATAAACAATATATCATTTTTCTGTGTCGTGTAAAAGTTATATTAAATAAATTCTAAATATTAACACGTAATAACAGTAATACAACAGTAATACTAGAGGAGCAGCAGAGGAAACTGATAAAACATCTTCATTGTGACAGTGAGTGGCATTAGTCATTTTCACAGCAAGAAAAAGAAAACAACTCCTGCCCTTAATAGTCATTTGATGAGAGGCTATATTAAACATAGAAGTTCTGCTGTCTGTGTGTTTTTAGCTCTCCACAGTGGCAATATATCCAAATTAGCAATTCAGTCAATTAAATATTAATAAAATTCTATTAGAGATATAAATAAAACCGAACATAAATGTACAAACTATCATTTCAGTTCCAGCTCAAGAGAAATTGGGTGAGAGTGCTCGTAATGGGGAAACAGGGTAGGATTGGATGGATTGTTGCAAGTTACTATAATTACGTCAACATCCTTGCAC
This sequence comes from Sprattus sprattus, assembly GCF_963457725.1. Taxonomy (NCBI): domain Eukaryota; kingdom Metazoa; phylum Chordata; class Actinopteri; order Clupeiformes; family Clupeidae; genus Sprattus; species Sprattus sprattus. The sequence continues at coordinate 15,107,939 of NC_137908.1, read as the reverse complement.
TCCCACCACACTGTACATAATCCTTGTCTCTGGCTAGAGAGTGTGCTTGTGGGAGAGTGTCCATATGTGTGTCTTGACATCAACAGCAACCCAGTGCTTCTGTATTCTATGTGGTTCAATTCATCTTATAAACAGTTACACTTTTTTTTCTTTCAAACCCTTTACCCTAAATAGTGAAAGATATTTCATTAGATAAATATTCTCCCCTGAAAATAATCAGACAGAATTTTAGGAATATGACAACAAAACTGATTCCATCTATTCAATGTTTTGATAAAGCCATAGAGCCAGGGTTATTCCCTCTCAATGCTGTTGTCTGTACACAGAGCACACAATGCAATGCTAATGGAATCTTAAAGCTCCCTGTTGACAAACAAACTTGCAGTGTGAATCCAGCTCTGAATATTACAGAGATGACAGACCCAGAGTTACGGGGGCCATTTTAAGAACAAAGAATCAGAGACACATTTGAATTCAGCTTGAGTAGGTGAACACGCCATTTTAAAGCACGCTCCTGTTGTCTGAACTTTCATTGTCTTTTGCACTAGTATACTAACATGCTTCAAAATAATACATCTTTTAGTCATTTACAAGTCAGACAACTTCTGCTCTGTCTGAAAAGAAGGTTTGGGTCTATAGTTACAGATGAAACCTCTGCCAACCAGAAACAAACATTGAGTTCACACAAGTTACGACATAAAATGTCTCAATAAGATGCTGACAAAAAATGAACAGTGATATAAGGCAGGGGAATGGAATCAACAGTAAGAAAAGAACAGAACAGATGATTCTTTGACCCCCATAAACCCACAAAAACATGACGTGAATATATAGTGCATAGTTTTTGCAGGGCACTGAAAAAAAAAAGGTGTGCCAGGACTTTTTTTTTTTCTTCTCTACAGCATTCATGAATATTTATGAACATAATCCATCACCAGAAGCCCAACCGGATAAACAAAAACAAAAACAAATCTCTCAGCGCAGAAATATCAATATGATAAACGTATCTGCCCACATGCTGTCCGTCCGCCGGCCCACTGCTGATATGTCACAAAGGGCTTCTGTGTGGCGTATTTGTCTCTGTTGCAAGAAGAGAGGGCAAGTGAACGAGGGGTATTCTAAGCAGGAATTCTTGGGGGAAAAAATTAAATCAAATCAAATCAAATCAATGCTTAAGCCACAAAAGCTTGAAATCAGGACGGACGTCCCCTGGGCTCCTGGCCCGCCCCATTGGAGCTCACTAGGAGTCAGTGTGTGTTTGGAGGGGGGGGGCCCAAGGAGAGGGAAAGGGGCAGGTGCTGTTCTGACATCGCCTCAGCATCCTTTTAATTTTTTTTTTGTTCCTCCCCAATTTGTTTTTTTTTCTCGACCCCAAGATGGTAGCCCGTCCGTCGTCCTTTCCTACAGTCTGGTTGGGCACCAGTGCTACTGTTTCCCCCGCCCCCAGTGATCCACTACTGAAGAAGCATCTCCTCAGTGCTCTTTCCCCACGCGTGTGTGAATTAATTAATATTTCTCTCTCTCTCTATTTTACCGTGTTGTGTGTGTGATAGCACCCTGTGTCCACAAGGGAGCACCCTAAGTAGGCAGGGGTATGGGGGCTATGCCAGTGAGTAGATAGCGTTGACAGGGGAGGTGGCTTCTGAGCTCTCGTTGCCCTCTGTCTCCTCCTTGTCCTTCTTGACGGTGTACTGGCCGATGAAGGAGCCGTCCTCGTTGAACTGGCCATCGCCGCCCTCGCCGTAGTCCACCAAGCTGTCGTCGCTCTCCTTCACTTGTCCATCCAGCGACGTCTGACTACCCTGCAGCGGCTTGTTGTCCTCATCACTACTGTGATGGGTAAAGCAGAGGCAAGGAGTGAAAGAGAGAGAGAGGAGCGGGAGTTAAAGAGAAGGAAAGGGATAAAAGAGGGAAAAAAAGAGGAGAGAGAGAGAGAGAGAGAGAGAGAAAGAATAGGGGACACAGGTAAGTCAGTGTTAAGGACATTAGGTGCAGAAGCAGAAGCTCATAAAAGGCCTCATGCTAAGATGTTAAGGGGAAATCTTTAGTCAGTATATTAATGCTCAAAATAAATATAAGCTATGCATACAAAGCATTCTGCTGGTGCTTGCACAAACTCACACACACACACACACACACGCACACATTATCCTCTCTCTATTTCTCTCTCTGTCAAACAACCCAACACACACTAGTATTCTCTTGCACACACCCATTTTCATCTGAGCCTTCTTCTTTGCTTTGCTGACTGAAAGGAGAGGGGAGGAGAGCACAGAGGAGTCAGAGGAAGCTTAGTGAGCTCTGACTAGTGTCTGGCCTATGCACGTTACTTACCTCAAGCCCACTCAACCACCTTCAAATACATGTCATCTCAAAGGCTCAATTCCAAAGAAAATGTACTTTAATATAATTGTACATAATCGCAAGAGCTCACTATGCTCAACATGAGCTGCCTACACATAATCACAGTCTACATAAACCCAAGAGGAACTCCATTTCCCTCCATGTTCTTGTACTTTCGATCACTGGTTAAACATGAATGTATGTTGATGTTGTTTATTGCCGGAGGCAAACAATCAGTCCAAATTCATGTCCAACTAGCCATTGACTGGGTTTCCATCCAACTCATTCACTATATTTTAAGTGCATTCATGAATATGTAACTAAAGAAAATGTAAGTCTGTGAGCATTTCCATCCCCGTTATGGGATTTAAAAATGGACATTCTCCTAATCAAGGGAGGAGTTGAAAAAAGGTTGACAGGGCAACTTTAATGGAAACACCTAATAAAACTGCAACAAAGGTAATTTATGCTGATAAACCCATTTCCATCTACCCATTTCCACCCACCTTAGTCACATTGTACCCTATGCAAATTGGCAGTTAATTCACCCCCTTTTCGTGAATCAATTTCGTATTGGACTTTTATTGATTTTATGTAAATTTCATAATTTCGCATTCGCATTACAAAAGTGGGACGGAAACCCAGCTTCTCTCTGTGCATTAAGATCTACCACATCATTAGCTAATGCTTCAGGAAAGAGATGTATAATTGAAGTACAATTAGTCTTAGATTACTCTCAGTAGAGATGGAGAGAACCATTATTCTTGTGCAGGATTCAAAAGCTGTTGGGAGAAAAGTTTATTTGCCTCCAAGCTATGCTTCTTGTGTTCAGTGATGAAGTCATCACTTCATCAGCACTTTAGCAAAGTATTCAAATCTGCAATGAAGCAAAATCTTCGTCCTAAACCGGCTCCTGTCCTCGCAACTGCATTCCCACGCATGCAGTCTAAGCTGAGGTCAAACCCATCAGGAGAAGCAGTTCTCCCGCATGCACAGTGAACTACATGGCTGGTCACTTCCCTGCACTAGTACAAGCAGACTAGCGAAAAACTGCAGTCTCTTACCAAGGGAATTTTTCACAAGAAAAAGGAACACAAGAAGAGGGATGCAAGGCTCTGTCATTTCAACCTCTTGTTTCTGCTCGAGTCTGAAGAGGTCATTTTTCGTTCCCCTCGGATGGATATTGATGGGCTGTGATGTGAACCTGTATGCCTGGGAGAGCTAAGGCTCCCTCTTTAACACTCGCCCTTGAGGCAGGGGCAGAATTCCATCACAGCCCCCCTCAGCCATCCTGATCGCTAAGATGCTCTTAGCTTTGCTTTTTTTTTTCGAACTTTGGGCTTTAAGCGAGCCAAGTGCCGACGAACCTTACCCAAGAGTCAAAGTCACGTTTCCGATAAAACACACTTTGCTAGTCAACCAGGAGACCAAGACTCCCAAGCATGCAACATGCCAAGTCATCATGTCAATTGGAGACACACTTGCACCAGCGTAACAGTCCTGGGGCTTAGCCACGCTAGCTGAAAAGAGACAATCTACAATGTCTTCATGACTCCATCGGGCTAAAACCACCCAGTGCCGACGTGAACAAACATCCTTTTTATAAGTCGTCTAGAAACAGACTAGAGATTCTTAGACAAACAAGAAATTCTCCGACAAATTACAGTTTGGGTTTTAATCAAAGGACCCCCCCACCCAACACAAGTGAGGAACATGGGAGAATGGTCAGTGGTAAGCACACTCATCCATTCCCTTCACTACCAGGAAGTAAGCAATGCGACGCACTCCCATGTCCTCACCTGAGTGAGTTTAGTCCAACTACAAGAAAAAGGCATAACATGTAGTGCTCAAATTAGCCCTGAGAAGGGAGTGGTACAAACCACAGAACAAAATGTGCTTGTGTTGCAACTTACTGTAGATTGCACTTGCACAGGGCAGGACATGGACAGGAAAGTAAGGGAAAGTAAAGTGCTGCCGTATCATTTTATTTTTAGGTGCAGACAGGTAATGTTAAAGTAATCAAAGTGATTGCTGACATCAGGTGCCACTTAGAGCGGCACTAAGCAGACAGCTGACATACCAAATATGGCATGAGGTTTGAGTTGGGACTAGCTGGGAGAGACTGGGTTTTAGTGAGAATAATATAGGTCAGTGTAAGGGAATTGGAAGATTCGAGTAGGGAAATGGCAACGGGGAAGGACAATATTTAGTAACTTATTTCAGCTGATTAGGAGGTCATGAAATATCTCCAACTGCAATTTTGCAAACTTGGTACCGACTCACCCTTGCCTTCTAATGTTTTTGTCATTTTAAGTAAAGTTGCAGTAGACAGACTGTCTGCAAGGTCAAGAAGTAGAGAGACTGTCTGGAAGGTGAAGGAGTAGAGCCGGACAATTTGCATTGCTACAAATGCAGTGGTTGGTTGAAGATATTTTGTAAGAGTTTATTGAATAAAACCCAAACGCAAAGTTAAAAAAAAAATGCAATTCATTTTAGAGGTTAACAGCTCAGAAGCCTTGTTGCACTGAGACCTTCACCTTTCTTCTCTTTCAAGAGACCTTTATAGGAGAGAATGAAGAGCAGAGGGAGAGGAAAACACATCAACAGGACAGAGAAAGTATTGAGGTTCAGCATACGGAAAAGGCATCATCTGCAGTCCTGCTCTTACTTGTCCTTCTGCAGCGCATCACTACCACTCTGTGCACATTAGACAGAAGGAACCTCAGAGATCCTAAGGCAAAGCAGTTTGTGCGTGTAATCTAACTCTCTCTAAGTCTTTAAACAAACACACATTATACCACTGTTCATCCAGTTACCACAAACATCCCTGCATGCAGGTTAGAGGCTCTGTCAGACCACCGAGCAACTGTACCTGCTCAACCCGTGAGAAGAGTGCTTGCCTTCATTCAAGGGTGTCAAACTATGTCTACTTTAGACTAACTTTGCCAGTAACCATGTTGTATAATTAAATTAGCAGTTGTAAAAGTGTGTACAATGCAAACAAAGGTAAAAAAGGGAGAAAAACACTATATGAAGTACTATGACGCAAGCATGTAGTTAGTCTCACATTCCCTTTAGCCTTTAATCCTTCGATTGCTCTTTTCTCCTCAAGAGTTCTGAAAGGGTGATTGCACCTTTTATGTTTTCTTTTCGTAAGCTGTTCAGCAAACAAAGATTTGGCATATTAAGCGCAAGAGCTGGGTAGCAAATTTGACTTTTGTTTGACACCCCTGAATAACAAGTGAACTGAAAGCATACAGAGTATAATCCTGTCACCATCCTGTCAAAAGTTAGCCAATGGCATGCTTCAACTCAGCAGGGGATGCCGTGCTCAAACCAAGTACCTGTTCTCGTTTCTTTACCAAACCGGATGCCATTTTCAGTGAGGAAGTGAAAGGAAGAGAGAGAGAGAGAGAGGGAGGGTGGAAGGAATGTTGTGAAGGGAAGGTAAGGAGGGGAGAGAGACACACATTGGAGCTGCGTTGTTAGCATGAGGATTTCTTCGAGGCTTGAAGTATTAGGAGGAGTAAGCTTTAGGTAGAAGTGCACCAAATATCATTAGTGATCATCAAACAGGTTCAATGAGCTGGTTAAACCGTGTTATCTGTGCTTAGCATCACTAACAGGACACATTGACTCGGTGAGACTTTTTAGCAAAATTCTCCACAGAAACCCCAAACTTGACAATTATGCAAGTTGGCAATAAGAAGAAAACGTCATTGAGACTGTAAGTAAATTATGGGAAAGGTTAACTGAATGGAAACCACAAAACGATATTCCCCATGCACAGGGTTTTCTGGCTAACACAAATCTGGGAAGAAGAGATAACACTAAACTGAACTGACCATAACTAAGGGGGCCTTGGGCCAACCGTGGGCTTTCCTCTGTCCCTGAGGGAATGCTGACATAACAGGAACCTTTTAAATGAGCGTCTGGGAAACTGGGTCACCCTATGCGCTAAACTGGCAGAGAGGAGAGTAGATCTTAGTGCCACGCATGTTATGGTGTAAATGCCACAAGGGTGGCAACGCTTCAAAAAGGAGCTGAGTGGGGTAAGGCCTTCTCAGTGATTCTGTCCCAGAGAGCTCCTCTGACCTTGCCGTGAAGCACAGCTCAGGATGCCAGAGGTATCGGTTCTGGCTTCATTTAGAGAAATTAGTTCATGGTGAGATTGAACTCCATGATATAGCTGATACACTGATGGAAACTGATTTGCTACTTAATGTGGACAAGCTGTTACAATCCTTCATCAACTATCTAAATGTATCTATCTGAACCTGGCTGAGCCCATATAAAATAAAGTTATATACATATATATATATATTTCAATACATCATACAAATGTTATGTTGTTATGACTAGGGATGTGCAGCTTTTAATTTTTTGGTTTAAACGGATTAAGGTTAGTGAGCAGAGAGGAAAAGACAGACAGGCGTGTGGCCAGAGCTCTGTAGAACCTGCAACGAGCAGAAGAAGATGACTAAACAACGGCAACCACACCCCAGCTCGATCAATCCACATTAGCCCAATCTAAACTAATGACCACTCACACATGGTTCTGTTTTTTGACAACAAATGCACATTTGATTTGACCAAATCGTTGGAACTTACTGGTAGTCAAATGATCCGTCCTGGTCCTTATGGTCGACGGGATCTAGAGGGAGGTCTTTTTTATCCCTCACTAGACGAAAGAGGACATAGATGTTTAATGCAAGGAACATATTTTTTTGTATTTCAAATCTTTGCAGGGCACAGTGACATGACTACATAAACCCAAAGATGTGTGAACCTGGAGAGCTGCTCTACAGCTCTGCAGAAACACTGTGTGATTGCTGGATCTCACCACTCCCATTTGCGGGAGTGCATGAGGAACACGTTTCGGAAACGGTTTACCTTTTGACAGTTTCGCAACACTGTCAAAAAAGTCACAGGCTCCAGTTATCAATGAAGAGATTCAGCAAAAACATAGCAAGTGCAAGACTTCCAACCTGGATACTTCCCTCCTCGACTCCTCTTGATGAAGCAAACGATGAGAAGGATGAGCACGATGAGGGCGACGGCGCACATCAGGCCGATGAACCAGCCCTGCGTGGCGATGTCCACGCTGTCCGTGCTGATAGCTGGAGCCACAGATACAGATACAGGAGGGAGAACAACAGAGTAAGTAAGTCAGTCTTTGGCAGACATTTTGTTTTGAGCCAGGTAGTCCTCTGGCCAATTATCACGACAATAAAGCAACAAAACTATATATGTTATAGCAGTGCTACAGCTTTGTGGGGGCACCAAAGCAAATGTAGAACCCCGAGAAGACAAGAGGTGACAGAAAAGAGATTCGTAAAGACATGATCAGAAATACATTCTAAAACACATCTCACATATGAGGGCCATCCTGTTTGAAGCCTCTTTTTAATCAAACATTTTCCTCTAAACACATTAGAAGGTAATAAGGGTAATCCTAGTATCAGTTATCACTGATTTCACCTGCCAGTAACAGCATGAAAACTACTTCTCATCCTTCATTCTTACCAAAGGATTACCTTTACCCAGATGTGTACTCTACCCTCAAGAAACAACGAGAAACAAAGAGTGGCTATTTTTGTCATACACTGTCGATGTTGGAGCCACACAAACTGTTGTTAAAGGATTACTGGAGTACTGACTATGCTAACAATGCCATGGAGTCATTAGCATTTTCTTTTGGAAAATATGGGTTAATATTTGCTCAGTCTTTGATCGTAACCACTTTTGATCACAACCAACAAATAATGAAAAAAAAAACACTGCTTCGAAGGTGAGACAAATATTAGAAAAGGAAAATAATATGATTTCTCATGAGAAGTAAAAGGCAGAAAAATGCCATGTAAAGGGTTTGAGATGTAGAAGTGTACAACAAACAATCTGCCAAACAGACCAGAGTGCAAGCCTGACTTATTTACTACCTCATTGCCACCTCTTGTCACCTTTTGGTAGGAAAACTATGCAGAACTCAGGATCAAATGTTTTTATCCACACACACAACGCTAGTAGATTTCTCCGTTATTTGCCTGCGTGGCTCACCGTGACTGGTCTCGAAGGTGACGTATGTGCTGGAGATGTGGTGTTGCTCGTAAGAGTGCACCCTCAGCTGATATTTCGCCCCCTCCACCAGACCAGCCAACTTAATGTGGGGCTCATGTTTAACTAACACGGACTTCTTCGTCTGGTTACCTTCAGGGAGGGGAGAGGACACACAAGAGGACAGACGCCCATCAAATGCAGACGTGGGGTGAGGGATGCTGGTCTCACCCAAGCTCCACAGGTCAACAACTCCAATGCACAACAGTTCGCCTGGTGACAGATGGCTGCTTCCATGAGATGTATGGGTCATGCTTAAATCTACTAAGACAGAACAGCAAACCTCCTGTGTCTCTGAGTCTCCGGTTGGAGGTAGCTCAGCGGTTCATATTCAGCATTTTAAAGCCTTGTTTCCGTGCTCTTAGGTCTTCATATTCATCATATTAGTAGAGAGAGAGAGAGCGAAATTGAGAGAGAGCAAATGAGGGATTTATTTTTTCTCTGAGGGTTTAATTTTCAAGAGAACGACGACGGGAGAAAAGTCTCTTTTTTATACGAAAGAGAGAGATGGTGCTGAAAGCCAAAGAGTGCAGTACATAACAAGTAGGATTACAGTCAATAAAGAAACCATTTCCCAGGGTCAGATCCATACCTATTCACTTAAAGCTAAGGACTGGCAAAAAAGACCATTCAGAGGCAGCTGAACAGGACTGAATACAACAGGAGGAATGATACGTCTTAATTACCCATGAACCCCATCTCGCTGGAAGCTAATGGCAACCAGCCAACAAAACCGATCGCCTTTCCACAGAGAGAGAGACGCCCCACAATGAGGACAGGCATGACTTTGGCAATGCCCAAACTTTAACTGGCATTGGCATTATCATGCATCATCATGCAGTGAACTTGCCATCAACCACAAAAAATAGCTTGAATAAAAGCAGCCGAAATTAAAGACAAATAAATGATAAATAAAAGACCTTTAAGCAGGAATGTACTGACGAGAAAGAAACAAGCTTTGGTGGGGCCCAGCAAGTCCACAAAGAGCCATGATGGTGATTGTGGCTTGACAGCATCAAGCAGAAGGTGCAGCTGCAAGTGTAAAGGCTACAAGCTGCAAAGTGGAAGATTATGGACGGTAAACAGTGCCCATGTGTGAAGCATTCTTCAGACATTTGGTCTGAACTTTTCTTGCTTCTTGCATGCACTACAATGTGTCACCTGGCATTGCAAGCATTTTAGAAATCAAATGCAATGCCATACTACCATCAAAATGATGCAGCCAACATTTAACTATTTTTTCAGACTACTCATTACCATAAAGCCTTGCGACTTCATCTGAGCAATACAAAATATGTGTGAAAAGCAGCCTATATAGACATCCTTTCTAATGGGGAGCTGTGAATTATTTGTCATCCAAAGAGTGTGCCAGCCAGAAGGTACTTTTCCTTTAGCAGTGTTCAACTCAGACAGATCTAAAATGCCATGCTAACCGCAGCGATGAATACTTCCCTTTCCTGAGAGCGAGCAGGATAAGCGTAGTTGCCATGAGCAGCATACCAAGCAGTGTGATGCACAAAAAAAGCTGAGCATACAAGGCAACTGGCAGCCAGGCAACCAGACAGACATGAGATAAAGAGTAAAGAGATAGGGAGTGAGAGGCACAGAGGGACAGAGAGAAAGAGAGAGAGAGGCAGAGAGACAGAGAGACTGCGAGATGAGTGTGTGAGATTGAGAGGCAACATGAGGAGTGAGCGGCATCGTTCACAAGATGATATAGTGATTCAGTAAAAAAAGAACTCCTTAAAACCCTCACATATCTCTATTCAACTACAAGCAGTATTCTCTGCATCCTGCTTGTATGATATATTACACTTAGGATATACTGTTTAAAGATAGGAGAATTACTTACTAAACTAACTACTAACTTACTAAAAACCTAGAGTAAAAATATGATGCAGCACATATGGACACATGAAAGCGATGTGAACCATTTCATTAAGTCATTTCAAACAGTGATACAGCTAGAGCCTGAATCATTCTTATGTACCCTCTGCCCCTCCCTCTCTACCTTTCTCTCTCTCACTCACGCTCTGTCTCATGCACTCTCCCTTGAATCAATTGCTCCGATCTCTCATCCCATTCCCTCTGAGCCACCGGATTGATTTTGGGCTTTCTAATGGGAGCCACAGTCACACAGCTGAAGACTCAAGACACCCCCTCGCCCTGCCCACTCATCTCTCTTCCTGTCCGCCCCAGGCGTCTAAGATACATGTGATCGCATGAAAATTAGCATGATGAAGTAGTTTTGAATCATTTCAGCAGATTCAAATATTACATGCTATCATCCAGCCTACAGAGACAAATCTGTAGCATGAAGCTAATAACATGCTACAGATCAATAAGCTGGTTGCACACTATGGACTCTGGACACTATGCTTTTTTGCTCTCAGTGAGGTGAGTTGGGTCTCCAACAGACTGCTTCAAACTCCAATGGCTCCCAATGGAAGGCCCAAGCCATTGGGTTCTGGTTCTGGTTCTTACTTTGCAGGGTGTACTCTAGCACAAACTCGCTGCTGTCGGCGGGGAAGTTGTGCTCCCAGCTGACGTTAGCATAGTTACTGTTAGGCTTCACCGTCAGATTCCAGATTTCTTTCCAAGGGGTGGCTACACAGAGCAGGTCAGAGAGGAGTGCAGTGTTTAAACATGCTTCACAGGTGAAATAAATAATATCATTATATGTTTTTAAAACAGCAAAATAACGTCTTAAGAAGGAAAGAGGCACTTGTAGGCCTAGTAGCGGCATGGGAAGTGACAGCTGACTATTACAGGCATAAAGATTTCAGTCTGTTTCTCAATACCTGTGTTATATTAAAAAATATGTTTTCTGCTGCTTCAGAAGGATAGCTAGCTAGTATCTTATGTTCACTTTAAAGAGTGGAAATGAAATGAAAATCTAGCGGTCTTAATCTACAGGCATTCTACCTGACCAAGGTTATTATAGTTTCATTTCAGTTTTATTAAAGTTTCCGTTTTACTATTATGAAAAATAATCTGTTTATCAAGATATCAACATTTTAAGACTAGCCTTAACTAAAATAAATTTGTTTCAGACTGAAAGCCTTTTAAATATGCAGTCTGTTATTCGGTTATGCGAAAGGTTGTTGATATTTGCGCTTAACAGCCAATCAAATGACATCCCTCCCTTCCATGCACCTGAAGCATCGTGTTAAATGGCTGGGATTGTTTATAGTTATAGACTACAGTTTAGCTTATACTATGCTCGTTTTCCCATTTACAGAGCCAGGATTGTGTAGGAACAACAGTTCCAGCAACAGAAACACTGAACCGACAGCTACCATGAGGAGCAATTTGCAATATTTGACAAAAATGTGTATGTCAATATGAAATGAGTGTTCATGGTCAACTTTACCAGTATAGTTAACCAAAACCCTTTAGAGAAATTAAATGTGAACTTAAGGATTGTTAAAAATGTTATGTTCGTCACTTACACTCTGTCTTGCTACATCCCTTCCCATGGTTGTTGGCTATAACTACATACTGTAAACAGAACTTTTGGGAGTGTGACACCCCCTGCCTTGAATGTCTTCTGTCTTGACAATCATTTTTTGTCTTTTCTTATTTTTTGCTGTCTTAGTTTTAGACAATAACGTTAACAACCTTGCGCCTGACATTATCTTAACAACATACCATTCAAGTATTTACTATTAAAATTAAGGATTTTGTACACTTCTAGTTTGGAAAACTAACCTAAAACAAACATCTAATTTATGTGAAACCAACCCCATGTCTGCCAAAAAAATAAACAAAAATGTAATGCTCATTGTTAGCTGACTAGCTTTCTACAATTAGCTCACCTGCTGACAACCTTAATGCATCTAGGTCACCTGCTGATTTGCTAGCTAATGTAAGTAATGTATAGCTAATGTATCCTTGTGACTGCATTAACTTAACATTACTCCCTGGCATGTACATGTAGAGCTAACGGATAGCATAAAAGCACTGTATAATTCATGCACTTTGTTCAGACTTCCGACTTGAGAGTTCATTCAGCCGTCTCTGGCTTCCTCTGACTGTCAACCAATCAGATTGCCTGAAAGGTGAAGAACTCCTTTTATAATGCAGTTTGATGACTAAACAAACACTCTAAACAAACACTACCTTTAAAATATAATACCACTGAAATTAAGGCTAACTCACAAATACAAATTGTATTCTAAACTGGCTAAAAGAGTGAAAGATAACTTAAAGTATCATTAGCAAACAACCAAATTGAAAGTCTTTCCTATAACAGTGGATTAGGTTGTTTGATAGAACTTCCCACTACAAGATACACTGAGGACACATCCCTCTAGATCTTTACACCTACTCATCTTCTTGAAAATAATTCATAATAATCTATCCTCTTAAAGAATAGGGTATATATGAAAGAATATGCTACTTCCATATTGGAAGTGACGGGAAGAGTCTGTACCCATTTTTTTAAACTCCACCCCCTTGGTAGGGACCATACGGATATAGGGTGTAGTAGGGGCCAAGGTGGGAATAGGGGTAGTAGTGGGGATAGTAGTGGGAGCTGAGGTTGTTGTGGTTGTTGTGGAACTAATGGTGGTAGTTGGCATGGTAGTGGGAGGTGGCGCAGGAGCAGTTGTAGCAACCAAGTCATCTGTGAGCTCAACTACAGACAGGAGGGAAAAAAACAGCACATATTAGAAATACAGTTCACAAATAAAGACAGAGGGTAGAAGAATAGGAATTTCTAAAACCATATGGGATTCCCAAAACAATGCCTGGGATTAATAGGTACAGCACCCTTGGTCTCTGCTTGAATGAGTTTAGAATTCAAAAATTTCATTCAAATCCTGAAAATATACTTTGTACCACAACGTCAGTTTGGCACTATATAGACAGTACCACGGTTGTAGTGGATTATGAAAGGTTGCCAACATTTTCTCTGAAATGTCAGATTTTTTTCTTCTCAGCATCAATAATTGATCTTTGTATTCTGACTCATCAGAGATGAGTGCTTTGGGAAGGCCATCCATATGTGCACAGGGCTGCCAACTCAAACACAATCTGGTTCATAAAACTTGTCTGGTTTGTCTTCCGTCAAACTCCCACTGCCAGACTCATCCCAATGGCATCTCCTGTATGCTAACAATTGCTGCACGTAGCACACATTGTCTGTATACCTCAGATAGCTGCTGACCCTGGAAGAGCTCATCGTCATCAGCTAAGTAATACACACAAAACGAACCTACTTTGGCACACCACATAACAGCACAGGTACGCAGGTGTACCCTTGGGAGGTTGTACAAAGTGTTCACTGCAGAGAAATGCACTACTTAAAAACCAATCCTTTTGGTTTCAACAAGGAGAGTCTTCTCCTAAAGTTGGCAGCCCTGCTCACATGTTTTCACACACCATCTTTTTCATGCACATAGGACATTAGCAATACCTTCACTGTACCTTAAGGTATGTTCACATTTTCTATAGAGTGTAACAGTTTTCGGTTCAGCAATTTACCTTGAAACTGATGGACAGGCAGGATTTCAGTTGCTTCATAGAAATCCCTGAATTCATATGCGAGTGTAAAGCCAGTCCTCTATGCAGCACTTTTCATTATATAAGCGCAAGCATGCCAGTACTTTGTCTCCCCCTTTATGCCCAGAATGAAAGAGCAATGTGAAGTGGAATGACCAAGCCTGGTAACACAGTACAGATGAACTGAGAGAAAGACTGACAAATAGCTTGATGGAGGCAGGCAGACAGAGAGCAGCCCTGGAATGACTCGGTCATGCCAATGAGGTGAGAAATCCCATTTCAAGCAAAGCCAACAGCGGGGAGCTCCACACATCACTCTTACCTGTAGAATTACCCAGAGTGCAACAGGACTGGTGTCTGGACCCACATAAAACAAAGCTGACCCCCGCCACCACACACACACACATACGCACACACACAATGTGAGGTGATGCTCAACAATGCAAGCTTTGGCCGTGAGCAAGCAAAACTGACTGGAGGTGAAATGTAACCAGTGGCGATGGGCAGTGCCGTGGACCCCCCTGACTTCCCGATAAAAAAAGAAATCAAGTGCAGAATTCCCCATCCCAACTGCAGTGCCTTAAGCCAGAGTTGACATGCTTTCCATTCCACCATGAAGCTACTATGGTGACTCTCCACTGCCCTCTAGTGGGCATCTGAAGGAATTGCACAGACAGTTTATACACTTACCGCACAATGACAGCCATGGGTTATCAATGTGGACTTAAAATACACCCAACACATGCTGTCACTGTAATTCCGACACCTCCTACAGCACACAAGCTCCGTGCACACTTGTTACCAAAGCAACAAGGTGAGAAACATCAGAGGTGGTGGTTCCTCAGAATGTTCTTGAAAGCAGGTGGAGTGAACTGAATTGCACCTCATGTTACAATTCACCATGTCACTTTACTGAATGCTGAATGAACAGAGCATGCTGGGAAAAAGATGAGGGTTTGATATCATGGTAACGGTGGACAGGCACCATCAGGGATCAGAGATTTCTGGAACACTATTAGAATTACTCAGAAATCAGTGACAGAGGAGCTAGTTCAAAGGCTCAAGGCTTTCCATAGTCTCATCTAGAAAGGGAATCTAGTACATGTAGTCTACAGTCAGAGAAATCTAAAGCGGGGCTTCAAGCCTTAACTCTGAAAGCGTTACATAGAAGACATAGAGGAATATGGACACTGACAGAGAACTGATGAGGACAGATGATTGTTGAAAGTGCATTTATGCACTGAATAGTAATCTACTGAAAGTTGTAATTCATATTTTTAGGATCTCTGAAAAGTAGATTTTATTGACATTGCAGGCTGATTTACCATCTTTTGACACTTAAAATGTTCAGTATGATTTAACATTCAGTGTATTTTACCACAGCATGGGTGGGACTATAGTTGTCGGAAGATGAAATTCTACACTGATAATCAGAATTTAAAAACCCACTTTAGTGCCCAGCATTCTAATCTATGTCATGTCTAAAAGGACTCAGGTCCTTCTTGGAAAATTGTATACGTTTCACATTTCAGAACAACTATGAAAATGATTAAGCTATATGGCATCTGGTTTTTTTCATATGCGATGCAAATGAGTTCTGAGGATGGAGATCCATTTACAGTATATGATAACACAGACAGGGAAACTGACAGATCGACAGATAAACACACAGACAAATAGACAGACAGAAGCAAGCAGGCAGTCTAATTCCCTTTACCTAAACCTGAGATGTCAGTACCTGAGGTGGTATATAGTTCTGTCAGGGAGAGACAGAGAGGGAGAGGGGAGACTTGTAAGAAAGAGAAAGCACAGAAAAAGAAACACTGGGAAACGACAGTGGCTGAAACAGACAGTGTTCGAAACGGAGAGAAGGCAACCACAGGGGAGAATGAAAAAGACAAGAGAGAGAGATGAGAAAGAAGGAGGAAGAGAGAGAGAGAGGGTGAGAGAGAGAGCGAGAGAGAGAGAGAGGGGGCGTGTGAAAGAGACTTAGCATTCTGACATGGCATATGACTGACAGGAGACGTTAGTTATCATAAATCCGAACATTGACAGACATAGCTCCAGCTCATCAGATCTCAGAGCCTGGGGTCGCTGCTCCACGCTATGTGCTCCCTGCTTTCTGCTCTGGCACTCAGACCCAAAGGGGCCCTCTGCTCACCCACCCCACCCACTGCTAGCCCTTGTTAGCGCCTACACAGTTGACTGAGTCATCTCTCAATCAATCAATCACTAATCCCCTTCTGCCGTATAAAATCAGCATTGGCATTGGCTGGTTTTCTAGTGTAAGATGGTTTCTGCAGGACATAGTTGGTTTTATGCTGGTTTATTTTGTGAGAACAACACTCTTGGCAAGCATATACTATATTCTGAGTATACTTAAAGACTGTATTGTAATTTAAACTGGGCAAGCACATGTTAAAAACACAATATGTGCTGGTCAGTGCTAGTTGCTGTTAAGTCTACCAGCATGAACCTGCATATGACCACAGACCAGCAACAATAGCGAAGCAGCAAATACTGCTAGCTAGTCTCTGATGTCTAAGACTGGCATGATCAGAAAATAGTGTGCTGGGCATGTCACAGATATCCCTGGGCATCTGCTCCACGTTGGGTTCAAAGTACTCTGTTTCAAGGGAATTCTATTTGCGGTCCTCACATGCTAAAGTAAAAATGCTGAAATCCCAGTTGTTTGCTTACATCATTATTAGCTGTCATACTCCTATTCTTATTGGTGTTTTGAAGCATGCAGCTAAATTTGCACACAAAATCTTAAACAGTGGTGCTTATAACCACAGTACATAGAAACATACTACTGTCTAGCATCTGCATGACACACTAAGTTATAATCACAGTGACCTAAGAAATCCAAAGGGAACACATGCTTACCACAAATCCAAAGATTTATTAGTGGTGTGCATGTTTCCATAAAAGAAAGAAAAGAAGAAAAAATAGCAGTAAAAGTGACAGACAAGTTGTGGTATATATTCTTGACCCACAGGACTGTCTTAACTTTGCTCAGCTTTGCCCTCTTCTCTGACCTTCACAGCTAGCCACAGAAAGTGTGTAAATGATCAGTACTTTACACAATCAAAAAACACTGTTGAGCTTCACTGTGTGATTGTGTGTGTTTGTGTGTGTGTGTGTGTGTGTGTGTGTGTGTGTGTGTGTGTGTGTGTGTGTGTGTGTGCTTGTGTGTGTGTATTTGTATGCATATACACAGGAGACAGCTCACCTTCGTTAGAGAAGTTTGGCGACTCCTCGGCGTAGACCTCTCCTGCCCCCACCTGTGTGCGGGCCGCCAGGTAGAACTTGTAGCGTGTGGAGCGGTCAGGTAGACGCAGGGTGAACGTCGTCACGTTGGGCAGGAAGCTCTGCACCTGCCTTTGACCCACCTGCGTCCCATTCACTACAACACAGACATCCAACTGTCAGGTGCTACACAGGAAATCACCATACTTACTGCAGCACATCCAGGCAAATTCACTAAGCTTCTAAACATTTATTGCAACAAACAGGACCATCACAGTTCTCTACTACATGAATCAACACCCTAACTTACTACATAAATCGACCCCCTTACTAATCACATGAATCGTCACCCTAACTAGTCACATGAATCAACACCCTAACTTATCACATGAATCGACACCCTAACTAACCAAATGAATCAACTGACTGACAACAACCTAACCTGTCTGTAGAGTTTAGGGGTTAGGAGATTGTGACAGATTTGTCAATATCCCTACATGTGGTTGAACTGAGGACTGCATGCTTTCATACCCACTTTTTTCCCCCTCATTTCTAATAGGATTTGTTTCATATCTGCCTGTTGTTGATATATACTATTGTTAATATACTATATATCACTGTGACCCCCAGGTCCAACAACAGTAAGGCTATCATACTATCTTTTGAATGGAGCTTATGGTCCCTCTGGGCAGTGGGTACAGTGTGATGTGTTTGTTTCTGTGCTGTCCATATATGTAGCCTGTGGCTGAAGTGAGACCCACCTGTGTAGTACTGCAGTGTGTATCCTATCAGGTTCCCGTTGGGCTCCAGCGGCTTGTCCCACTGCAGGTAAACAGTGTTTGTGCTCCTCTGAACTATCCTGAAGAACTTGGGCGCGCTGGGAACTAAAAAGCCGAAAACATTCAGTCTTGGTTGCTTACACCCACACTGTATCTGTGTGTGGAAATAAAAAACAATACACACACAAGGACTCCACTTTGAGCTCCATACCTCCTTCTTTGGTCTTGAACTCCGCTGTGTTGCTGGGCGGGCCCTCGTAGCGGCTGTTGGCCACCACCATGTACATCTTGTACTGGCTGAAGGGCACCAGGTCAGTGAGGACACCCGTGCCTGACGAACTGAAGAAGCCCTTGGTCTTCTTCTCCTTATTGACCTTCAGGCCCCTCACCAGGCTGCTCTCCCTCGTGTAGTACACCTGTGAGAAACAAACACACACACACACACACACACACTTCAGACTGGTGCAATATGTTCGCAATCATAGTTTTTTTCAAAAAGCATGACTGTATGCACTGTTCTGACTCAGACAACAGACAGTTACAGTGAAATAAATTATATAAATTACCTGTTTAGTAATGTTTGTTATATACTGCAGCTACTTAATAAAACTGAAGTAGTGATGGGTTATCCCTCATTTACGTAAGTGTAAACTTCACTTCTGCTATCTCGGTTGCCATATAAACAGAAAAGGACTGACCCATCAGAAAAGAGAAGGAACTCTCCCTTGAAGAAAACACTAATGTCCAAGACTGTTATAGGACGCTTTGGCTCTCACCCTGTATTCCTTGAATTCCCCATGGACAGTGCTTGGGTCCACAGGGTCCCAGTGCACGTTGACTTTGGTGCTGTCAATCTTCGACACATTAAAGTGTGCTGGAGTGGCGGAGGGATCTAAAAAGAAGAGAAATATCTGAGTTACAGCTGATCTGACCCAAGACAGAGAGAGGGAGAGAGAGACAGTGTTTGTGAGCACTGATGGTTACCTGTTGTCACAAAATAATACATTAAAAAGTATTTTCAGAGTATTTCAGAGGGCATCTGGGGGTCCACAATTGTTTAATGAAGTCATAGTGCTCTACACCTTTCAAGGGAGACAGCAATAACCACTAAGCATTCTCATACTGATCTCTGATCAGTTCTATGCCGAACAATGAGAAAAAGCCGGTTCAGCTCAAGCCCTTCCCCAGGCAACCAGGACTTACAGTCTTCCCCGGAGTAGCCGAGCACCACAGCAGACTCTGGACCCCGGCCGAAGTCGTTGATGGCCTGGACCTTGATGTGGAAAGGCTCGTAGGTCTCGGTGTCATGGACCATGTGCTTGGCCTTGGTGGTGTTGATGGAGTTCCACTCCTCTGTGTCCTTCTTCTTCCATGACACCTCATACACAATGTTGGGTGCATTCTTCTGAATGTCAGAGAGGGGCTGTAGACACACACACACACACACACACACACACACACACACACACACACACACACACACACACACACACACACACATAGAAGTTGAATATTTTTAAGATGACTGGAAATTGTTACAATACCAGTTGATATAAGCACCTGATGGTGAAGATTCAAAGCTACTCGTTTTCGAGGCTGTTTGTGAGATGTTTGTGTCAGAGATGGTCATTTGTTTACAATGTGCTTGCTGCGCCCTCAATGGCTAACCTTCCAGGTGATCTCCATGTTGTTCTTCATTGATCCCATGCCTTTGATGTCCTCAGGAGCGATATCTGGAGCTGAGGAAGGTCATCACACGTCATAACACTGATTCATGGGACACTGGTCCCTCATGGTGAAAGTATGTAGAATTGAGATCATCTCAGGTGCATTATCTTATGTGTCCTTATTATACGGCTCTTCAGAACGTTCCAAAAAGCCCCGTTGATTTGAATGGGCCATCCCCAACGTTCGCAGGTACTTATTTTCATATAATGACCTGCATATAATGACCGCTGTGCTGTAAATGGCAACGGGTTTTGTGCTTCTGATATAGGTCTTTCGTATCATTCCGAAAGTATTGAGTCCGGTAACTTATCAATGGAGTTTCAGCGGACGGTTGAGCAGCTGTGTTCTAAAGAATATTCAACGTCTTTGAAGTTCAACGTCTTTGGCGAACTATTTCTCTGCTGTTTAACACTACGTATAGTAACAAATACATTGTAAATAGACACACTGTGTTAAGTTATTTTTTTGTTTTGGCAAGTTGCTGTATAATAAGCGGGATAATGTATAGAACGCAGGTCCTCATCGGAAAATAAGTCCCTTCAGGGCGAAGCAAGACACCTCCGCTTCGCGTCGGTGTCCGGTTCACCCTGTCGGGACTTATTTTCCGATAAGGACCTGCGTTCTATACATTATCCCTTACTTGTTTTTTGTTTACCCCACACTCTCTCACTTTTCTCAATTTTTCACTCACTCTATCTCTCTCTCTCTCTCTCTCTCTCGCTCTTTGTCACACACACACAGTGACCAATTTATGAATTTATGATTTATGAAGGATTCAGAACCAGCTTTTCTAGGTAACCAACTCTCTCTCTCTCTCTCTCTCTCTCTCTTTCCTTATCCCTCCCTCTCCCTCAAAGCTTACATGCTCCGCTAGTCTGGTAGCGCAGGGAGGGCCTGCTGGGTTGGCTCTGACCAACGGCGTTGATGGCGATCACCCTGAACTGGTAGTTGACGAAGGGGGACAGCTCTAGCAGCACAGAGTTCACGTTGCCTGGGTGACTGGATAGGTTCTGCCATTTGCCTGGCTCCCATCGGTTCTCCTCAAACTGAACCAGGAACTCTGCAGAGGAAGAGAAAGATAGAGAGTGAGGAGAAGTGAGTGGGTATAAGTATATGTGTGCAAATGCAAATAAATATGCTTGCAAATATCTATGACTAGTTTTTGCATCTATGTATGTATGTATCAGAATGAGAATCAGAATCAGAATCAGAAAGGTTTTTACTGCCAAGTAGGTTTTCACCTACCAGGATTTTTTTGGGACGTTGTATGTATGTATGTATGTATGTATGTATGTATGTATGTATGTATGTATGTATGCATGTATATATGTATGTATGTATGTATGTATGTATGTATGTATGTATGTATGTATGTATGTATGTATGTATGTATGTATGTATGTATGTATGTATGTATGTATGTATGTATGTATGTATGTATGTATGTATGTATGTATGTATGTATATATGTATGTATGCATGTATGTATGTATGTACATATGTATGTATGTTTGTATCTACACTGTATTTGCTGTGTATGCTGTTAATGAATCTGAGAAGCGATATATATGGTGTACATTGTGTGCTACTGTGTTGAAAGTGCTGTGTGTCTGTGTGTAAGTGCGCATCTGTGTCTATGTCTATGTGTTGGAGATCACCCACCTGTGATGGGGCTGTTGTTGTCATCTCCAGGTACCCAGGTGAGTCTGACACTGCGGACAAGCAGGTCAGACAGCTCCAGGTCTTTTGGAGACTCTGGGCGGTCTGCACAAGAACAGGGGGCTTTTTAATATTGTGTTAAATACTGCAGTCCACACTCACATTTTCATAAACAATGTGATTAAAGTAAAAAAAACTAAAAGATATCATATACATAGCCTCTCATACCTTTACTATGACTTGCACACTACTATAAACCAGGATCATATTAATTTGCCATAAATCGAATTGAAAGCATTTTACATAAAAGAGGACACATCTGTCCACAAATATAAGTAAGCTTATTTGAATTTGTGTTTTACAGTGTTCTATTCTTCACCATCACGTGATATGGGCACCGATTTCCATGACAGACATCCGGACACATGATTATGCAATCTATTTCTTAGTAGAGCCCTCAATTAAGTCTCGGTTTGATCAGTGACATATGAAGATAGTGTGTCGCTCTGAATATGCTATTCAAAGCCCTGTACAGCCACATCTTCATATCTCCAGTTAAAAGGGAAAGAGTCATATTTAGACACGAGTGTTACCTGCTAGCATGGGACTACGATTGGAGGGAGACAAGGATTCCTCCTCTGCGAGATAAAGGTCATATGGTTAGTACAGCATTAGTCCAGGAGAGAGAGTCAGTGACAATCACTTCAGAGATTTCAACATGCAGAGCAATTTTCAGCTATGAGATTATTGTTGATTGTTATTTTTAGACAGACAAGGCTACTTGAGGGCAACAGTGTTATTTTTGTTATTTGGAAAGGGAGGAGCAAAGCAGTTTTTCTACCTACAAAATGTAGCACTGGCGGATATATGTTGGAGTCTTTATTTGTGTGTGTGTGTGTGTGTATGTGTGTGTGTATGTGTGTGTGTGTGTGTGTACCAAGAACTGTAAGACGAGCAGAAGCAGAGTCCTCATCTATCTCAGTCTTGACCACGCAGGTGTAGGTGCCCTGGTCTCCCTCGTTGATGTTGGGGATGGTCAGAGACTCTTCATCCTTCTTCATCCTGCACAGACACGGACACAGAGCATACCATTATTATACATACCGATATTATGACAGAGTTGACACCTTTGCAAACACATTTCAGATCACTTTTGAGAAAATTACACCATTAGTTTGCTTCTATCTGGACAGCAGCGGGTGGCTAGGTGGTTGTTTACCTCCAGTAGTTGAGTGGCTGGTCATTCTTCAGCCAGGTGACCTGAATGGCCATGGTGGGGTCGTGTTTGACGCGGCAGTTGAAACGAACAGAGCTTCCCCGAGTAGCGGACACATGCTCAGGGGCTCTCACTATGCGGGTGGGCTCTAGAACGATGCAACAACACGAAAGACTTGAAATCACAAAACACTTGAATATATTTCACAGGTGGTAGGTGCACTGCAAAGACAACAAAAGGCAGGCCAAGCATGAATGCCCTTACCTGACCTACCCAATGCTATAATAACATCACAGTCATGGGTTTTGCTCCAGTGGAGTGCAAGCACTAATATAATGCTTAGACTTGTGCTTACCAGGTACTTTAAATTAATTTGCATGGTGGCATTTTGAAGCCTGTTGTGAGCTGTAGCTGAGGTCACAATATTCATGCTCAGGTCGTGCTTTTTCAGGTACTAAATACCCCACTGCAGGGCAAAGAACAAAGATGACTTTGAAGAATGCTTCTGAGACTGACCTTTGACCTCCAGCCGAACCTGGATCTCAACTTTGCCCATGATGTTGCTGGCCACACAGGTGTACGTGCCCTGGTCCTCGGGCAGTGCCCGCTTGATCTCCAAAGTGCCATTCACGTGGTTCCTGTACTGCCCGCCGTCCAGCCCACTGCCCAGCCCATTCTTGAACCTACACACACACACACACACACACATGCATAACACATATGAAAAACACACCAACAAACACAATTTTTAATTAGTTATTTATTGGCACACTCCACAGAATTTCTCTGTGTTTTTTACCAGAGAAGCTCTGTCAATGACACATGTGTTGGACACATCAAATGAAATATGCTGAGGCCCCAAAACGATGGGTGACAGCATCAGTTGAATGCAGTGTGGCGGTCTGAACCCAAAAATTAACTCATGAAACATTGTGTTTTAACCAGATGCGTTACTCCTGAGGTGCCTGATGCATACTCACCAGCGCAGCGTGGGAATTGGGGCGCCGAAGAAAGGGCAGTCCAGGAAGGTGTGGTTGTTCTCGACGACTTTGATCAGCTGGGTCTTGGGCCCGAGCATCATGGGCTTCATGTCTGTGACCAACACACACACACCAGACGGGACAGGTTAGAGCTGAATTCTGATTCCAGCTGGACACTAAACTCTGCACAGTGGCGTGTCTGCCCTCACCCAGTATGTTGATGAAGGCGTTGGCCAGCAGGTAGCCGTGCTCGTTGGAGGCGTTACACTGGTACACGGCGCTGCCTCCCACTAACACGTGCTGGAATATGATGGTGTCGCCCTCCACCTCTCGACTCGGGTTCGGCAGAGTACCTACGGGAGTTTGATATGCTGGTCAGACAGCTGGAGGCCAGTCCACTGTGTGCATTTTTGTTTTGCCGTTAAACAAATGAGGTGGAGGATACATCCTTTTGGAGCTTAACCAACTACTCATGCACTCGCTCCTTACTCACTAAAGTGTTCAGACAGAAATCAGACAGTCTATATACTCTCCCCACAGACAGAGGTCATTTTGTGGCTTCTGAGCACTACAAGGGTACATGAGGACTAGCAGGTACTGCACAGGAGCTGCAGACTGGACTCACTCTCTATGGGCTCCCCATTCATCAGCCACTGAATCGTGGGCTTTGGGTTGCCGTGGGCGATGCAAGTCATGCGTCCATTCTCGTCCGGTGCGAGGACGAGGTTCTTTGGCTTGTCCAGCCAGTGCGGAGCGGCTGGGGAGCACACGTGACACACAGTTAGCGCGACAATCACAACATGGTCACACCTCAAGAATGTCACTGTGACACCAAGCTGCTGCAAATCTTCATTCTTCCAAAGTCTCACTCTTTTGTTTAAATGGTTCTAAAATCATTGGCAGCCTAGGAAGAATTTTGAAATACTATAAGGCTAAGAAGCATTTCTATCTGTGTTATAACCTACTGTCCTTCATAATCATTTGTTAACCTGTTTAGATAAAGTGATTACATATGAGGATGGATAGACAGTTGTGACTGTGTTCAAAAACGAACTGGACATCAAACAGTGGAGGATGTCTAACCTTTGACCTGGACGGATATCGTGTGCTGGATACTGGCAATCTTGTTGTTGGCCATGCACATGTAGTCGCCAGAGTCCTCCTCTGATACGTTGATGATGCGTAGCGTCTTGTTAAAGCTCTCCAGCTTGACCCTCTTCATGGGCAGGTCTCCACCCTTCTTGAACCACTTGATACTGGGAGTGGGGCTGTGCGGGGGGGGGGGGGGGTTATTAGTCGTGACTTCACAAACATCTGAGCAGACCCTTCATTTTATAAATGATCAGTTCTGCTTTTTCAAACGTTCATTCCAAGGCTAAAATTACTATTTAAAAAATATATAAGTATTATTAGTGATAATAATAAATGATCAAAGCATTCTGGAATGGTATACAGCTGAAAATGTTATTAGTGCTAATCTCCTCTCAGTGAAAAACAGCAGGGTTGGGCGTGTCTGGGTGCTGTCATATTTTCCGCACTCACACTCCGGCAGCGATGCACTCCAGCAGCAGCTGCTCCCCGCGGAGTACCATCTTGGAGCTGACCAGGCCAGAGGGCGTCAGGAAGCTGGGAGAGGTTTCAGGCACGTGACGGGCTGGAGGAGGATGAAGAGTGAATGTGAACACACACAAGGCCCAAACCTAGCTGGGAACACCCAGCCTGTGCTTGAGTTCAAGAGTGGCCAGCTCAACAGCCTGGGAAAGACTAGGCTGGCCTTCCCGTGAAGGCCTTCGGCTGACTGCAGTATACATGCATGCTGAGCGGCGTAGCTAAAACAACAGCTGTTGTTACATATCAAATAAATATGTCCCTTCATATGTGTTTCCTGCTGTAGAAATATAACATTTCATCGCCTCACATGATTTCATCTCATGCCGTTTCAAAATGGATGAGGCTGAGGTTTCATATCCTGTCACTATCACTAATGAGTCTTGTGGTGGATGCTGGAGGAGACAAACTGTAAGTTTAAGATCTGCCACTAACATTTTGGTCAGAATATGAAAACACAGTTTGGCAAAGCATAGCCATTACCCCTTGCTGATAACTTTTTTAATAAACTGCATTTAAAAATGTGTCACAGTTAAAAAAAATCAGCTCCAAAGAGACGTGTGCAATTAGCCTGCTTCCACTTTGTCATATCTGTAGAGGCCTGCTGGTAAATTAAGAGTTGTAAGACATCTGACTAAGCCTTGTAAACACTGAGGCATTTTAACACCAGAGCCAAGGGTTACGAAAGGGCACGTCTCTACACCCACGGTTCATTTGACTTTTGTGCATGCCTTGTGATTTTGGGGCTAGCCAGCCACTGCCTTTGGGATGGACTGTAGTTTGGTTATTTATTGCTTGACTCCCAAAATGCTGATGGCTTCTTTGCATATCCAAGCAAGCCTGTCTGCCTACATCATGTGTAACAACACTGCCTGTTACTGATTGAAATGAATGTCTAGCACAGGATCTCAGAAAGCTGTAGAACACTCTATCTCAATCTCAGTAATCAAAGTGTATATATATATATATGACAAGACAAAAATGATAATGAGACCAATATTGCACTTCATAACTAAATAACATTCCTTTTTTCTTGACATGACAGACATGACAGACTTCAAACACATAAGAGCTCAAACAGTGCAGACAGATGGCGAGTTAGACATGTGAGTCACATGGTGTGGAGGATAGGACTCCCTCCAGAAGCCCTATGAGTCTAGTCCCATGTGAACAGCATTAGTTCCCTATTGTAATGCATATTATTTGTGGTGTTATTGGATCTGCGAAAGGCCATTCACATTGTGGGAGCCCTGAAGATAAAGTGACAATGGCCATTGTGAGAGGGATCAGGGAGACACAGAGGAGGGAGAAAGCGTTAAAAAAAAATGACAAGGGCCGTCAGAGACACGGCGACACGTCACCGTGACAACAATGGTGCCAGCCAGGGGGAGTGTGTTAGTGCTCGCCTGCCGAGTGTTTGTTCTACGCCCGCGCTTGAGAGACTCCTACTGTGTGATAGAGTCTTTAAAGACCAGGGAAAAGCAGCACTGCAGCTCCCTGAGCATATACCAGCTGTCTGGGCTTCATCGCAGAGCCTGTCAAGTGACTTAGAGCCCCATCATAGCTTTGTGGGGTCATGCCATGGTTCAGACACTGTCATAAACTGACACCGGTTCTGCATTGGTTTGGATAAGAGCTGGCAGGAACATATTTAACACTCACTCTCACTCTCTTTCATAGACACCTACACACACACACACACACACACACACACACACACACACACACACACACACACACACACACACACACACACACACACACACACACACACACACACGAGTCCCCACGCTAATGGTGTCCTGTGCGCAGAAGTACACACAGCAGAAGTAGGTATTAGACTACTGGTATGTTAAAACGTTATCAAAATGAGGGGTTCTAGTGGTAATAGGCTAGCAAGCTACTGTTGAGCGTTAGGAGTCGTTAGGTTGGTCTCCCGGCAGCATGTTGCCATGAGAGACGTGGCCAACAATGAGAGATCGAACTCACCACCATACGGGTCAGTCAGGTTGAAAGAGGAAGAATCATTGTAAGGTTGCTCTGTGAATAGAGTGGTGATGGACTAAGAATCACAGCAGATCACAAGAATCCTAGCAACAAGAACACTGAGGACAGCCTGTGTGTGTGCGAAACGTGCTCTGCTTACTGTAAACAAGCAATGCTAACTAACAAAACATCGCAAACACTATAATGCATTGAACAAAGCAATACATTAAGGGTAGTGCCTAAAATAATTCTGCTTTTGTAGTCCCATCAACACGAGAGCATAAGTGAGGATGCCTCCTGGGACCTGTGTGAGCCCGACTGCTTGCCCACTTGACAGATGGCTCTCCTGGGTCTCAGTGCCCCCTGTTTTAAGGAAGATCAGATCAATGCGATCCATTATCCCTGAGTGTTCAAGGCCCAAACAATACACAATTTATGTTCATGTTGACTCATTGCCACTTCAACTTTTAACCATATGAATTATTGATGTATTTTTTTAAAGCATCCATTCAAATAAAACTACAAATAAAGTGTGGAGCATTGTGTGTGAAGGTCAACCACATAGATTGTAATAAAAAGTATGTCTCCATTTGTCTATGTAAACCTTCACGGAAAAAAAACACTATACACTACAGGGCAGGTGGAATTAGAGTAGAGGTGTGGTCTTCACTTCACCTCTAGATGGCAGCACACCTCAGATACATACACGCTGAAACACATTGTGGTGGAGGCTGGTTCTAAATCAGCCCTTAACGGTACAGAGGGGGGACAAACTCACGGCTTTGCACTTTGAGGCTGAAGGGGTTCTTCTGCTGGATGGTGTAGGTGAAGACAAAACGGGCATTGCAGCTGTAGTCTGTGCTGGAGTCCTTGGCCAGGACGCTGGAGAAGTAGAGGTCACCATTGAGCCCCATGGACACACGGGCGTCCTGTTGGATAGTCTGCATGTCTGCAGAAACAAGGACAGAGCAGACAGTGAGGAAGACACAGAGATGGAGGGCCACTCATCTGCCCAGGGACAGGCAGCTGAACTCCCCCAGCGACAGCAGCAGCGACTCCACCTCATGCCAGCAATCACCCATACAAGGTCTGCTTGCCGGTGCAGCACAAAAAGAGTTACACAACAAAACGCCAGTGACCAGAAAGTACTGGCAATCAGTCACCTCCACTGTAAAGAGAAAAATAAAGACCATTTTTGGCAATGTGATGTAACTACACAGGAAGATACCTGATATGAGGGTCTACTACAATAAGCAAGGGCCGAAAATAATCCCTTTTTGCAAGGTGGGATGGACGGAGGCGCCCTCTCAGAGAGAAAGGGTCTGCCAGGGTAAGGGCTGGATGAACTAGGCTGGTTTCAGTGGGGCTCTGTGGCCTGAGTGCGTAGCCTTGTGTGGGCTTGGAGGAATGGCCAGCCCTGAGGCTGCAGGGGGAGCGTGTCTCCCAGGAACTGTGCTCTCACTGCTTCTGCCCTCTCAGCTGTTTTAAGAGGCAATGCAGGGCAGCATGGCACACACAAACACAAACACACACACACACACACACACACACTCTCTTTCTCCCTCTCTCTCTTTCTCCGTCTCTCTGTCTCTCATCCACACAAACACTCACTCTCACGCTGTCACACACACTCGTGCACACACAGTATCTCTCTCTCTCTCACACACACACACAAATTCCCACACGCACAAAGGCGCACATACACACTCACAGATAGAGAGAGAGAGAGAGAGAGAGAGAGAGAGAGAGAGAAGCACACAATCACATGCACTTGCTCAGCAGTAATGGACACTGCAGAGCAGGAGGACACAGAGGGCGGTGGCACCTCAGTCTAACACAGCAAGTAAAAGAAGGGAGGGATAGAGTAAGGGACAGTGAGACCAACAGAGACAGAGACAGAGACAGAGACAGAGACAGAAAAATACCAAGAGAAATAGACAGATACAAAGACAGTGTAGAAATTAAAGAAGACGGAAAGACAGAAAGAGTGGCAAATAAATAATTCCATAGAGAG
Organism: Sprattus sprattus; assembly: GCF_963457725.1. Classification (NCBI taxonomy): domain Eukaryota; kingdom Metazoa; phylum Chordata; class Actinopteri; order Clupeiformes; family Clupeidae; genus Sprattus; species Sprattus sprattus. Next base: position 15,078,755 of record NC_137908.1, on the reverse strand, counting down.
AGAGGCACACATGACAGGAAGAGTGCGGGAGAGAGGGAAGAGAGCGGTGCTCACCACTGTTCATCCAGAAAGTGTTGGGCGGGGGCAGGCCGGGCGGCGGGTTGCAGGGCAGCACCAGCGAGGTACCCTCAGTCACCACTAGGGACCCTCAGTCACCACTAGGGGCTCCAGCACCTCCTTCGGCCACAGTGGAGACTCTGCAGCGAGCACAGCAGTTACCCTCAGACACTTCTTACAATGATACTCCTAATGAATCACATACACACATGCACTCTCTCTCTCTCTCTCTCACACACACACACACACACACACATGCCGTCAAGGACACTCACTCACTCACTCACCTTTCCAGGCGATATCAGACATACACACACTTATGCTTGTAATGTTACAAACAGCTTGGCTCACGCTAATGCAGACACCTTTCTGCATGCTGTCTCTCGCATTATGTAACACACCTGATTATTCATCCGTTCTCACACAAACACACATGCATCAGCAAACACTGTCATGTACTCTACTCACATTTTCACTAACATGATCACACAGACACACGTCACATCACACATTCTCATTCACCGTATATACCACCTACACCTCAACAGTGTGTGTGTGTGTGTGTGTGTGTGTGTGTGTGTGGGTGAATCAAATAATGTGAATATGTCCAAAGTGCTGGGTGCTACACAGTCTGTGTGAGTGTGTGTGTGGGTGTGTCTGTGTGTGTGATTGTGTTTGCACTCACTGGAGATTCGCAGCAGGATCTTATTGGACACCGCTATGCCAAACTCGTTGGAGGCGAAGCACTGGTACTCGCCCTCGTAGTCCTCAGGCCTGCCGCCGTTGCGGGAGGAGATCTCCAACGTCCCCGACGGCTTCCGCTGCGTCACGTGCGGCATCTTGCCCACGTTGAAGTACCGCGAATTCCGCTTCCACTCGTACCTGATGGCGGCAACCCCACGCAAAAACACACACAGAGGGGCAGACGTGAGCAGAAAGGGCCTGATGACTCGCCCACAGAAGCACAGAAGCTGCAGTGGTTATACCAGATCTGGCCCTGGTCTGGCCCTGGTCTGGCCTCGATCTGACCTGAATCTGGATTTCTTATACGGGCAGCTGCAATGTAGACTGTCGCACAATCAGTGTCTAGTAACTTCCTTACTGGTAAGACTGTGGGCGCTGTAATATCCTTTGAGGGTCAATAGAGTGGAACATATGTGTACGCTCAGAGATCTACACTCAGGTAGCGGATGACTGGCTGGGCTTGGTCAAATGACCACGTCAGAGCCGCTCCAGAGTTAGTTAGCTGCTGTGTGGGTACCCTGGTGTGCAAACCGTGCTTCGCCCCATCCGTGAGGAGCAGTCAGTTAGAAAGTAAGCCAGCAAGCTCACACGTCATAACTGAACACACGGCGAGAGACAGGTACATTTCAAAACACAACACTCTCAAAGGGGACCAAAACATTCAACAACCACCAAAAAGTTTCCACAACAACAAAAGCTAAAAAATAGCCAATCAGAGTAATTTTGGGAAGGTTGTGACTGAGTGTTCCATGGGCATGAATAGCCATCTGGGCACATTTATTCCAGCACAGTGCCCTTCCTGGGAGAGCCACCATGGCGGTGGCATTATGTAAACAACCCCTCTAATATGGCCTGGCAAACAAACACAAACGCGCCCTGTGAATGGAACCACTGTCCTCAGCTGGTCAAGGATTCATATGGCTTATGTAAGCAGAGGGGAGAACACAAGAAAGCGTTAGTGAGAACGGTAGAGAGAGAGAGAGAGGCATGGTATCTGGTTGCCTGTACTCTGTATCTGATGGTATGATAAAGGGGGTTTGGGGCAGAGGGTGCTCATGCCTGCTCTCCCCAATGGAGATGCACCGGGCCAGGCAGCTCTCTGTTCTCACTAATGGCTGTCATCCTCAATTAAGACATGGCAGGGGGGGGGGGGGTGGTTGCAGAGGAGGAGGAATAGAAAGACAGGATGACAAAGGCCAGAGCCAAGTGATGGAGGGACAGAGAGATCGAGACAGACAAAGGGGCTGGAGAGAGGGGGCGAGAGAAAAATGAGAGACGGCTCGGTGTGGAGCGGAAGAGAAAGAGACGAGCCAGGCAGGCAGGTGAGGAGAGAGATGAGGAGAGTGAGACACAGACAGAGAAAGAGACAGAGAGAGAGTGCCTCTGAGAGAAAGATTGGTGAAAGGCAGACATCCCCTAGAGGACATGGTCAGAAGTGAGAAAAACAAAAAGAGGGAAGAAAAGCCAGGGAGGGAGGAAGGGAGGGAGGGAGGGAGGGAGGAAGGGAGATGTTGAAAGAGGGGATTGTGTGTTGGTCAGCACTCACATTGGCGGCGGGTTCGCCTTAGCTTCACATTCAATGATGATGCTATCTCGGGGGTCTACAATGTAGTCCTTTGGAGACTGTTTCACAATGGTGGGTGGCTGTTTCACTGTATAGAGAGAGAAGGAGAGAGATAGAGAGAGAGATAGAGAGAGAGGGGCAAAGAGATGAGGAGAGAAAGAGAGTGAGGGTGTGATAGAGGGAGACAGAGAGACAGAGAGCACTTAATAAGGCCTCCATTTATCATTACAGTATCTCCTCCACACAGACTCTCATTGCTGCCTACACTAATGATAGAGCGCTATGGTAACTGGAGTGGTATTTCTGTAATGACACCCATCATCTGTATGAAGCATGAGTATATTTGGCCTTCATTGTTGTTCACCAACGTCCTTTCTGTCTCATGTTCCTGTTTGGGTTCTGGGTGCATATGGTGTTTTGATCACTGACATACATTTACTCGGCTCTTTTAAAAACATATGAGAATTCTACCAGTGTGATGAAACAGCTCTGATGTACACTGAAATAAGTCTGATGCTGAGGTGTGACTGCTGCTGTAGATGAGAGCTTGAGAAGAGTCTAAACCTTAGTGCATCCATCTCCTGGATCACTGGGCTGCAGTGAGTTGCTCAGACTGGGCGACAGTGGCAACTGAGCTGTTCAGGGTTGTTCTACTTCTACTTCTTCTGCCTGCAGGACCCCCTCATTAAATGAAACTATGTCTTTTCTCAGTCCGAGGGAGGCTATCTGCTCTGCTCTCTATGGTGGTGTATTATGGTGTATGTGTCTGCCTTCATGGTGTTGCTTTCTCGTGATGGCGACAGTACAGTAGTGAGAAGAACACACACAAATACACACACACACACACACACACACACACACACACACACACACACACACACACACACACACACACACACACACACACACACACACACACACACACACACACACACACACACACATTACTGAATGTCATGCATTTCATTGATCTCTTCCAACATCTCACAGGGACAGTCTCATTTACTCACACACACACACAGATGAGAGAGAGCGAGAGAGAGAGAGAGAGAGAGAGAGAGAGAGAGAGATTGTTAGGTGAGCAGACTTACTTTCTTGCTGTATCTTTGCTGTTAGTTCCCGGCAGCAGGTGGACAAAAGCAAGGAGGGATGGTGAAGCAGGGTTTAATGTGACACTGACAGTTACCACACAAGCTACAACAACCAGCTACCATCGACAGACCAACTAGACATGAGTGTATTAGTTGTGTTAATTAAATTACAATGTTATTAAAACCGTATCTAACAATCCTAGTAACATAGTCCATAGATAAAGAGAACACAACTTACCTGTATAGGTTTACATAGAGCGGTATCGTGGTTTCCCAAACAGGGTAGGACCCAACAGACAAAAAACAAAACACAGGGGATAGTTAGTGAGCTTGTCAGTGCCAACAAAGATAGCAAAAGGCGTTACTTAGCAGCCTAATGAATATATTTGTGTTTCTAAATAGTGACTAAATAGTATAAAATGGGTAGAATAAGCAATGGTAACAACCAGTAGACTTAACACTCTACAACCAGCAAACCATTATGACAGATTTGACTCAAAGACTGGGCTGTGTTATATAATGACACTTAAACTCACTTACAGTAAAATGAGCGGCAGTCCTAATCTTAAAAACACAGCCCAGCTGTGACCCTTCAGTTTGACGGTCTCTTATTCAGTAGGGAGACAGTGAGCTCTTTCATTTGAACTAATCCAGCTCAGTTGGCCAAATATTACTGCAACGAGTGCTCCAAGTGCTTGAGGGGAGAAAACACTGAAACACATGCCATGTGATGGCTTGGTAGACAGACTGTTCTGTGTGTAACTGCAAGTACGTTTTTGTAAATAACCTTTGTGTTTTGCACTGCGTTGACCTGCTAATTAAAGTGTGGCTTTATAGATTGATAGACTAAACATATGCAGTGTGTGTGTGTGTGCGTGTGTGTGTGTGTGTGTGTGTGTGTGTGTGTGTGTGTGTGTGTGTGTGTGTGTGTGTGTAGGGGGAAAGGGGTATGCTCTGTGACCCCTGGGTTCCACGAAGCCAGGGATGATGGGACAGGTCCGACTGCCTGACATTCATCCTAGTAAATCAGCAAGGTCATATCACAGGGGGTCATGAGTGTGTGTGTTTATGTGCATGGTTTGCGTCTCTCGTTTCTGTGCCTGCATCTGTCTGTGTGTGACTCACATGCCTGAGAGGATTTATACGTGTGTGTGTGTGTGTGTGTGTGGGAGTTCAGGTGGGGGTCGATGTGCTTGTGTATTTGTGTGTATGCCTAGCATGAAGCTTTGTCTGTATACTATGTGAATGTGCAAGCATGTTTGTGTACACATAGTGCTTTTGTGTGTGCATGTGTGGGTGGTTTGCATTTGTCAAGTGTGTGTGTCGGTGTGTGTGTGGGTGTTTGTGTACATATGTGCATTACATCCACTTTTGAGTTTGATTGTGTGTGTGTGCATGATCTGGGCTTTTTTGTGCGTGCATGTGTGTGTGTGTGTGTGTGTGTGTGTGTGTGTGTGTGTGAGGATGGGAGTAAGGGGGTGGGGGTGGGGGGGTGATGACAGTGCTCATTATCAGCTCTGGTCGAGGGAGGGGAGAGAAGCCTCTTTCTGATGCCAACAACCTCCAAACAGACATGGCAGCTTGCGCTTCCCAATTAGATAAAGCGCCCCCCTCTGCCTACCACTGCGTGTGCCAGAGGTCGTGAGGTCAAAGGATCATAGGTCATATGGGCTATCATGTCTCTTAGAAGTGAGTGTGGCAAATAGCAAAATAATCAATACACACACATTTATGAGCCTCAGGCCAGGAAGCCACAAACCATAAAACAGAGACTGGACAAAATGAAAAAAGACAGAGAGAGAGAGTGGTAGGGAGAAA
>NC_137908.1:15060624-15068124 GCF_963457725.1 Sprattus sprattus | reverse complement strand
CCTCTCTCTCTCTCTATTCAGCTGACACTGGCACTGCCTCAGGCCATGACAAGCTCCCCCCTTAGTACTCACATCCCCCCTCTCCTCCATCCCTCTGCCACATCCAGCAGCACCCATAGCTCCTGATCTATAAATACCCCTCACGCCCATCACAGTCAATTACCCTCTGCGGCGCCAGACACACCTCCCCTCCCAGCATGCACAGACTCTCCTCAGGCCATCAATGCCACCCCCCTCCACCCTCTATACTGAGCCAGAGGGAGGGGCCGCAAAGGAAATCTGCTTAATTCACACACTCATACATCATGCACGCACACGCATACACACACACACACACACACACACACACACACACACACACACACACACACACACACACACACACACACACACACACACACACACACACACACATATGCACATACACATTCCCAATGCATTGACATGCCCATCACTACATATGGGAACATAAGCTGGTCCATGCCCATCGAGGCACTCCTAAGCATGCAGGCATGCATACATCTATAGGTGCACACGCAAACATGCACACACATGTGCAAGCATAAGCAGAATGTATAAGAGCATAGCCTACATAATTCATGATAAATACAAGTACTGTATGTGACCTCAAAGTTGTAATGCATACTGAATGATGCTCATATCTGGGCTGCTCCTATTCCGTGTCCCTACTCTTATGCAAAGGCCTGGTTCACATACTGTGCACACACACCAGCATGCACACTTCCTCATCCCAAATCTGGTTTTAGCAAATGGTTCGCCCCAAATCAGGCATCAACCCAGTGGGGGGTTGTTAGAGCCTGAATTGTATAATAATGGCCTGATATGGTAATAAATAATCTGTTCGCTCTTGACAGTGTGACTGTGAAGTGTACTGATATAAAAAGCCTGTAAATGTGGGTCACAGGACAGAGCCATGAACCTAAGCCAGTGTCGGGGTGTCTGAAGCTATGAGCATACTGTACGTGCCAACCGCTGGGGCGTCGAGATCAATGAACTCACCGCAGCGCTGGGGAGCAGTTGGGCAGTCTTAGTGGTGGAACAGGCAATCACCTCAGAGGCCTGTAAGGAAAGAACAAAGCCAGGGTCAACAGCCTGCACAACATGCACAACATACACTCCCATACGATCTGAGCATGCTCAATGTTAACACACTGGTCGTGGCTTAAGCTAATAGGAAGACAGTTTATTGCACTATGAGAATGAAAATATATAACCACATTGGGTGGTTGAAAAAAACAAGACAGGCACTGATAATAGTCAAAGCAAACAGCTTACATCGGTCTGTAAGCACTGGTACTTAACAATGAGTGCATTTTGACTTCATGGATAAAAGAGCAGGCAGGGTAAACATTCGCTATTAGCTTTATAGCAGCAGTGACATTCATTCAGCTTTATTCAAATCAGCGGTTCAAATTCAGGCTGTTCAAATGCTAGACAATGGCTGTGTTGGTATCTGTTAACATCCTTATGGTACCAGACGCTCTTGCAGTGTGCACACCGTAGCGTACAGATCTCCGGCAGCCATAGCACATGAGGCCCTAGCAGCATGGCTCCTGTTGGCAGACATCTTAACCCAGATGGGACCTAAGCCATGTGGCCTCGGCCAAAACCCCATTTGTTTGCTTGATGCCATGTTTAAAGCTGGAACAACACCCACACAATGGCTGTGCAACACAAAAAGCAGGCAAATAATATCAGTGCCATCATCATGGCTGTATGTCCTGTCCTTTGTTCTGGCATTAATTAGCACATGCAACTGAATTTCTGATTACATATGAATTATCAAATGAATACAAATGGACGGTGCTGCCAGATTCTGTACATGTATTCTGCTAGATGGTGATCACACATTTGTGTGTCTCAGGGCTAGCTTGTTAGCTTTCTGTATCACAGCCAGCGGTCAGGGACAGACACATAAGCCAAGGTAGTTAGCTAGCGTGCCTAATAACCCTTCACCTTCCCCTCCTGCTAAACAAATACCCTAATGAAGGACTAATTTGTAGTGGGTTTCTAGTTCATATCCGGTTTCCTATACACCAGATGTTCTAATATCTCCTGCATATATGCAGATGGTCATATTTATTAGTGTGGATACAGATGTGTACACAGGCCTATGTGTTTCTAGGTGAAGTGCTTGAGTGCCTGGGGTCATTGCAGCTCTACTTGCTAAAGTGTGAGTCATCTTTCCCCACACAGGGAGGAGTGAAGGGCAGCCACCCATAACCCCACAATCCCACAAAACCCAAATCTTGCAGAGAAGCCGCACATCTCTCTCTCTATCTAACACACACACACAGACACACACACACACACACACTCACAAACATACCAATATGGCACAACAAACTTTCTAAAAGTATGACTATACTGTGAGTCATTTTGTCTTACTGGTTCTTGTTGTCTCCACAACACCAAAATCCCCAGTCTTACATCTAAACCAACACACACACGCACACGCACACGCACACACACAAAAACACACACACACACTGTGGTGTCCCGTGGGGGCGTGTCGTGGATGGCAAATACATTCCCCTGAAAAACAGGAACTTCATTTCCCAGAATGCCACGGAAAGCAGAAAGGTGCTGGCAATCACCAGGTGCTGGCAATCACCTATCAAGCCAGAGAGGAGCCAGACAAAGGGAAGGCTGGCAAACAGTTTGAGGGGGCGAGAGAAGCACATGTTTTGAGTGTTGCTGCATAGAGTTTATGTTACAAGGAAAATAAAGAAGCCTTATTTTGTTGGAGAACCTTTGTTTTGTCTGATTCCTCCCCTGCAACCACTACAACACACACAAATGACACCATATGACCACCCGTTTTAGCAAGAGATTCACAAGTTTGTCCATCTCAATACGTATGAATTGTAATACAAGCATGAACAGCATGTGTGGCAAGGTAGCTGGCCAAGGTTCTGAAATGCCTGTAGGGGTCTGGCCTACAGTCTCTGCAGACACACTCCTCTGATACCAAGAAGTACACCTGTTTTGAAGATTAAATGGTAACATATAAGGAGGATGTGGGAAAGGGGGTAGGATACAGAAGCAATGCGGGAATGTTTGATTGTTGTTTGGGACCGCGGAAGCTATGTAAACTTCGTACAATGATGGATATGGGAGGAGTGACATCTGTCAGTCCTTGGCTCTGGGCTCCTGACAAGCAGCATTAATATGCCCATAGGTGTCACCAGGGTCACCGCAGAACACTGCGTGACAACAACGGCTGAGGACAGCATTGATAACAGAGCGTCGGAGAGGTGAAATGAGAACAATGCAAGGCATAGGACTGGCAGACATCTTGTTCTTGTGTGAGGACAGGACACACTTCCACCCACCTACCCACCCACACATACACACACACACAAACACACACACGTGCTGCATAAATACTACACCCTACATGCTGTAGGCCTGTCTATAACCCTTGCCAGCGATCTGAGAGATGACCTTTTATAATGCCATGTCACTAAACCCTTATCTTCATTCAAATAATTTCACTAATGAATCCACCCCAAAATAAACAGAAGATTAAGGGCATCATTAAAGCTTTCATAGAAATGACTCATATCCCTAGATAACAAGCAGGGCTTTAAGAAAACAAAGATTTATTCATGTGTTAAGTATTGTTGGGGATTTGAGCATGGCAAGGAGATTATAGGGGCCGTGGCATAATGGAGAACCCTGAGGAGTTTGAAGTATATTTTGATAAAACACATTAACCCTCATAAACAATGAATCACTCATGTGTCACTCGTGTCCAAGTTCATCATCGGAGAGGAGTAAGTATCTACCGCCCATTCTCAATTTGTGTCCATTTGTAGTGTAATTCACTTCCCTTAGGACCTGCCTCGGGTAGGCGAACAGTCGTCTAAGTCAACTACACACAGTACTGTGAGATCATCCCATTCCTCATTAATAAGTTCATATAAGAACCGAAGTATTTCATGCAAACATGTATCTAACTCAAGTGGAATGGAACTGAAGGAGCACAAAGGAAGTAAAATAAGATATGTAATGCAGCTTTTATTTCCAGCTTGAAATCTCATGTAGACCATACAGCATTCTAGAAATACACTAAAAGGACAGAACACACTGTGAATATGGCCTATTTTCTCTTGGCTCGGAAGTAAGCTGACTCTGGACCAGCTGAGTCCTGGCCATCAGCTGATGAGGGAGACTCAGGCAGAAGGACATCCTTTCCCTTCCCACAGCCCCTCATCTGTTTCAGTATGCATCAGGCCACCGAGACAGCCAGACTCTTCTGCCAGGGCTCACAAAACACTGGCAATGAGACACAAGGAGGTCTATGCTTAGATGCCACTGTAATGCCTAACACACAGATTTATGTAAGTGAGATATTCTCTCTGCATAATTTCAAGAGGATGAGCTGAAAGGAAAAAGAGCGCAGCTGTAGTTGGGGGTGTTAGGTTACACCTCGGCTCTATTAATATTAAATTCAATTTCAAACCGGAATCGGAGCATCCCTGATTGTCTGCTCACTTCCCAACAACTTTGCTTCTCTTCCCAGAAAATTGGCCTCCCTGACCTGACTTTTGAACTCTGCCCATTAGAGAGCCAACCAGCGGTGAGTAAACACGTCCGCGAGGGCTGGAGCGAGGGGGTCAGGAAGCATGGGATGGAGCTAAGTGGACGCCTCTCTGACGAACGCTGGGCCCTGTCACCATGGGAACAGATGGTACGGGGAAAGGTGAGTGGATTAACTGCGTGGGTGATGTTGTTAGTGTCAAGAAGATGAGGCTTGTTTAGGCTAAGGGGAAAGAAACAAGCCCATTTAAAAAAAAACGAGGAAACAAACAAACAGACAGGGCAGGATAGATGGTGGATCCATGTGGACGGCTTGAGGGAAGGGAAGATGGGGGGACAGGCAAGAGAAAACAGGAACAGTACGTCTCATGCTTGGCAGGAGCAATGGCTCAATGTTGCAGGATGACCTACTTTTAACGAGAGAGAGAGAGAGAGAGAGAGAGAGAGAGAGAGAAGGAGAGGAAGAGAAGGGGGGCTGGGAGTAGAAACAGAGAAATGTGGGGACACAAGAAGAGGAAGGGGGTGAACCAGAATAGAAAAGATAGAGCATGGGGGAGGAGAAAGAGGAAGAGGGCAGCATGATGAAAGTGTGTGTGTGTGTGTGTGTGTGTGTATGTGTGTGTGTGTGTGTGTGTTTGTACAGAAACAATTCCCATTCAGGCCCAAGGGCATGTGTATGTGTGTAGTGTGTACATCATGGTGTATGGGTCTTTATGTGAGTGTGTGTGTCTGTGTGTGTAACTGGGGGTTAAAGGAAGTGCCTGGCTGCATCACGAATAAATCAATGGCTGCTTTTCCCAGAGCGCAAAGGGCTTCCTCTCCTCTTCCTCCAGCGTGTCTGCCATCACGGTTTTCCCCCATCAGCGTACATAAATTAACTGTCCAACTGCCAGATACCTGGAGCAATCCACACACACACACACACACACACACACACACACACACACACACACACACACACCACACACTCACACACACAGACTACATGCGCACACAGCACTACAGAAGAACATAAAAAACCCTCGAAAGCAGCGGAGATGGGACTTCTAGACATCCTGACTCACACGCACTGTCTGAGCACTGCTCCGCTTCACATCGTGTCTCTCTGCCCAGTCCTTACATGTCACTGAGCAAAGGGGGCTGACGGGGAAGGGACGGAAACACTGATCTCAGAACAGCCGACGCCATGCTGCAACTCTGGTGACGCCGGCGCTACCAGAGAAGGATTCCTCTGGCAGAGGGGGGCAGCGAAGAAGGGATCTGGGTCGCCCACGGTGGAGCCACTTCATCATGCATAATCCACCCAAGTCTCATTCAGCATGCCAGCGTGCCACTCTAACCTGCAGTAAATGCACGTGTGGCTCGGTTGTGAACCAAACACAAAAAGATGAAAAATGCATTAAGGGGAAGACGTTTTATTAAATGGGCTTTTTGCCACAGATGAGAAGTCAGATGCTTCATTGCTTAACTGGTGCGTGAGCTGGAAGAGAGGGGTGGGGGTTCTGTGGTGGTGGAGATTAGGGGGGGGGGGGTGTCTGATTAGAGTCTTTTAGTCTCTTCACACAACAACAAGGAAACTCACTCCTCATTGGCTCCTTGCCTCCGTGGAGACCGGGGTGAAACCTCTGGCACCGCTTCAAAGGGGGGTTCCTTTCAAACCCTGTGCTGCAGGTCAAAACCCAAACACCCTAACCTTCCCCTAAATTATTAAACACCTCAATCCTAAAACAGACCCCCATCTATGAACCCCCTTCCTCCCTCTGACCTTCAAAAGATGTTAGTCTTTTGAATCCAAACCATTACCATGGTTACTTTTGAAGATTAGGTAGTTAGCTGCAAGTTGCATGTCATTGGGGGGTGGAGTCGGGATGGGGGTTACCAGTCAGATTAGCAGAATCTTAAATGCTAAAGTTATTTGAAAAATTATTTCTGGTAACGTTTGTATTGAAGTTCTCCCCTAATTTACATTACTGTTGAGAATTTGTCTTGGCATGCTGTACGCATGTATGAACTCATGTAATATGTATCATTAGGAGGACATCCTTTTATTAAAACATACCTTCCATAATTCAGTTAGAAGTATGTGTGAGGAACATACTGAGCAAGCAGGGACCTAATTTCTTAAAGTGGTGATCACACTGGGGCTAGATAGCGATTTTCCCCTGATGGAGACCCCTGATAATAATTATTCATGTAATTAAACTTTGCTTATCTAGTGATCAAACATGATTACAGGAAATTAGAGAAATTTTCAATTTCATGACATTCAAATGAGATAAAGAAATGTCAGTCATAAATCATATTGCTACTTTCTTTCTCTTTTACAAGTGATTGCATTAAATATGCAAAAGCAACTATATGGTATGTCATCTATTGTAACAAGGTCAGCTTACTACATGTACTATAACAACTTATGATATAGTATGGTGACTGTAATATGGCACGGTTGAATGATTTAGGGTTATGTTTTTTTTGTGGTAAATATAAGGTTAAAAGAAATGTATGGCTAATATACAATGGTTTATTAACTAGTGAGGATAGAAAAAGAAATGAATAGAAATATGGGGTATAACACAGGGTTCATAAGATTCAATTTGATTGAATATATTTATTTTTTCTCCTGTGGGAGAAACACTCTGAGGCACTTATTGTTGAGAGATGGTAGTTTTAAGGAGGCCCATTCTGTTTGTGTAGCCAATGGACAGAGGAACCTTTGAAAGAATATCAGAGAAACAACAACAAAGGCCATCCTGCCCGCGTCTCTTATGTGAAGGGCAAATGACACGAGAGGCTGAGATGAAAAGCCAGTCAAGCCCGTATATGACGTGGGGTGCCGCATATATAGCCCATCATCTCTCCCAGTCAAACCCCATTCGAGCGCACACCAATTTGTGTTCGCTCCACCCCATTGGCTGTGGGATGGCAGAGGGGAGG